>NC_041410.2:82729681-83029681 GCF_900747795.2 Erpetoichthys calabaricus | reverse complement strand
TGTCACTCCTTCGGCATTCTCAGAGGTCTCTTGGTGGCCTCCTTCACTCGTCTTCTTGCATGATTACTCAATTTTTATGGATGGCCTACGCTAGCAGATTTACAGAATCTTTTCTTAAATGATTGATGTAGCGGGAATCCAAGGGATATTGATCTACTGTAGCTTGAAACTCTTTTAGAGTCCTCTTAGGTCTCTTGGTGGCACAGTCACTCAGGTTCAGGTGGGCAGCGTGTTCTAGCAGATTTACAGCTGTGCCATATTCTCTCCATTTCTTCATGACTGATTGTTCAGTGGCTTGGGAGATTTTCTTGGCTCCATGTTCTTGTGTCTTCATCATGGAGGTGGGGTCACCATACTGACCTTCCAGATAAAGTGCATTTAGATGACAATCAAGTGACACCACAGACAAGTGATCTCCATTGAACTAATTCTGGGAAGTCTAAAACCAATTGGCTGCACCAGTGAGGATTTAGGCGTGATGTATTAAAGGGAGTGAATACTTAGGAGATCAGTTATTTTGTGTTTTCTATTTGTAATTTAGATCACTTTGCACAAATTTCTTTTTAATTTAACATTAATACTTTTTTTTGGCTGATCAGTGTGAAAAAAGCTAAATCCACTGTGATTCAATGTTTGAATAACAATAAAATGTGAAAACGTCCAAGGGGGGAATACTTTATAGATGCCGTATTAATGAAGATGACATGGACATCCAGTGCTCAGCATTGCTGCTACTGTCCTATAACTCCAGGCACATGAGTTCAGATCCAGACGCAGTTACTATCTATGTTCTCCCTGCTTGTGTCCATTTTCTCCCAGCTTCCCAGTTTTCTCCCAAATGTCAGATTTTTACAGTTGGATTAAACTGACTGTGGAGGCTTACATGATTGAACTTGTCATATATTGGTGGCGGTGGGATTCCTACCACAGCTAAGTAAAAAATAAGTATTTTTTAGGGTAACATAACGGGTGAAACTACACCTATGTGGTTTGCAGTGATGGCCAAATTTCATTTAGAATGAATATAAACTTTCTGATAGAACGGGGTGTACAAAGAGCAGTGCTGGTGCACAACAAACAATATGAAAAGTCCATTAAAAGATTCTCATATTATTTGTCTTGCATATTCTACACATCCAGTCATATGCTTAATAATAATAATATGCGTGCACTTTGCACATCGTATTACAATTTTTTTAGCAAAAAAAAATAAGATAAATACTTCTGGAAAAATCAGAGCAGTACATGCAGAGGAAACTCATTCACATAGGACTGAGCTTCTGAACTGAAGACCTGACACTCCCTCTCATTCATTGGTCAACAGTCCCACTTTCAATTCAAAACAGTAGAGTTCTTGACCAGTGAATGAGAGGGAGAGGTGGGACTTTAATTCAAATGAGTCCTGCCTTCAATTCAAAAAGGTAGGACTCCTGACCAATGAATGAGAGGGAGAGGCGGGTCTTCAATTCAAAAACTCGATCCTGTGTTAATGCGTTTCCTCTACATGCACTACTCTGATTTTTCCCGTTGTGATCAGACAACTGGGTGACTTGACTTGTGGATTGTATGATACGAGTAACACTTTTTTTTTTTTTTCTCATGGATCGTTTTTCGTATTGTTTGCTACATTCCAGTGTTGGTCGCTGTAGATGCCCATTCTATTAGAAACTTTATCTTCAATCTGTTAAAAACATGAGATTATTTTTTTTCTCTGCAATCACTACAATCTAATTTCTAATTTTCCAATCTAAATTCTTTTAAAAAATAATTTTATATATTTATATATTTATATATATATATTTTTATATATATATATATATATATATATATATTTATTTTTTTATATATATATATATACACATTTTAAGAACCACACTTCTATTAAGTTAAAGTAAAGTAAAAAGTAAGTCTCTCATACATCACTCGTAAAATAAATGGTGGGCACTTTTGCTAAGTTTTTAAGAAGTGTTTTTTGAATGTTGATTGATAAAGTGCCCACCTTTTATTTTACGAGTGATGTATGAGAGACTTATTTTTTACTGTTTAGTACACTTTTTAACTTAATAGAAGTGTGGTTTTTTAAAAGTATTTTTTTATCTATATATACAGAGGTAAAATTCCGTTACAACGAATATCTTTACAACGAAATTTTCATTACAATGAAGTATTTTTATGGTCCCGACAGCTTCCCCATATGACACGAGTCTATAGAAATCTCGTCACTACGAAATAAATTCAGCAGATACTTTCATTACAACGAAGTGCCCAAAAGACCTTGAAATGCCTGAATGAATCATCCACAGAGCAGTTAGTTCTGTGGCCGCGGCTCAGTTGTGCACAATGATCCCCAAACAGAAACACTGTAAAAAAATTTTTCTTCGAACTTTTCTCGTACTGTTTTTTTTTTTTTTTTGCTGTTTTTGTTTCCTGCGGTTTTTAGTGATACCTTTTGCTTATCACTTGTCGACATTTGAAAAACATTCACTGGAATTTAACTCATTGTCACCCTCCTATAGAAATGGCAGACATGATAAAATGATAACAGTCCATATTAGAGAAAAAAAAAAAACTTTAATTTTTGCAGCTCTCGATTGCGGCAAAAAGAAAAAAGACGTTGCCTGTATTTGGAATTTCGCCATCGACACTGTCAACTTTCTTGAAAGACCGAGCAAAAAAAGAAGAAACATCTCAGGTTGGAAACGTATGCGAACTGCTGCATTTGAAGACGTCAAACAAGCCGTTTTTATGTGGTTCATTGATGCTCGTTCAAGAAACATTCCTATTAATGCTGCACTCATTCAAGAAAATGTGAGGTTTCTAAACTCTCTTAGGACCTCCCACAACTGGACAACACGCCGAAGAGCGTCCCGAAGTGCGATCACCGCCTCTGTGGAAAACTGTTTATCTGTTGCCGGCTCACAGCTCTGCTGCGTCTCTTCGCCAAAGTAAACTTGATGGGTTTTGCAGGGAACAGGATTACTTGGCCGCTAACCTGGTCACAATCCTGCCTGACTGCTATGTCTGTGTATAGCAGAGTGGCAGATTCCACTACAATAAATAACTGTGCTGTTCCTGTTTCAAGCTGAATAAAGCTGGTTTTGCTAAAGTACTAAGACATAGCCTCGTGTTTTGGGGTGCAAGACAGGGACTTACAGCACAACCTCGATCTTTTAGGATTTGCTTCTGTGGTGCTTCACTGAAGCGCTGTGAGCCTGCTGTTGCCCTGCAACGGACAAACAGTCTTCCACAGACGCGGCAATCGCACTTCGGGATGCACTTCAGCATGTCGCCCCATTGGGTGGGGGTCCCAAAAGAGTTCAGAAACCTCACAATATGAAGAAGAAGAAAAGGATGATTCGGCTTCTGATTGATAACTGTGCTGCCCACAATACGCTTCCGCATTTAGATAGTGTTCGCGTTGAATTCCTCCCACCCAATTGCACAGCAGTGCTTCAGCCACTGGATTTGTTATCATTCTCACCCTGAAAGTGTATTATCGCAAGGAAAAGCTGAGAAAAATTCTCGTCAGCATTACTTACAGACAGGAGGAGATTAAAATTAACGCGAAAGAAGCTATTGAAATGATTGCAAACGCCTGGACGCAAGTTAAAGAAAACACTATAGTGACAAATACAGAATCTCATTACAACAAAATTTTAATTACTACAAACTATTTTTAGGTCCCTGGCAGTTCGTTGTAATGGAATTTTACCTGTATATTATTTTCAACTTTTTAGTCTTGGGTTTGTTTTAGTATAATTTTGTAATCAATAGTTTAACACTTGGGCGGCACGGTGGCGCAGTGGGTAGCGCTGCTGCCTCGCAGTTGGGAGATCTGGGGACCTGGGTTCGCTTCCCGGGTCCTCTCTGCGTGGAGTTTGCATGTTCTCCCCGTGTCTGCGTGGGTTTCCTCCGGGCGCTCCGGTTTCCTCCCACATTCCAAAGACATGCAGGTTAGGTGGATTGGCGATTCTAAATTGGCCCTAGTGTGTGCTTGGTGTGTGGGTGTGTTTGTGTGTGTCCTGCGGTGGGTTGGCACCCTGCCCAGGATTGTTTCCTGCCTTGTGCCCTGTGTTGGCTGGGATTGGCTCCAGCAGACCCCCGTGACCCTGTGTTCGGATTCAGCGGGTTGGAAAATGGATGGATAGTTTAACACTTCCTTTAATATTTCTATCTGTTACTAGCGCCATCTATTGGTGAAATCTTGAACTGTTCTTCATATGAAAATTTTATTTCTTTAATTAACATGGACTAATTGATCAGTTAGTGAAACTGATTGATTGATGTATTGTCATAGAAAGTGGGTTAAATATCGATTACAAGATTTATATCAGACAACAAACAGGTGAAGTTAAAATAAGCATGGTAATAATAAGAAGAGATCAAGAGCCCCAAGTTGGGCTGCGCTTTTATCTGGTGTAGCACTGTGGTAGATGGCAGCACGACCTCCAATACTGTACACCAAACTTAAAACCACTTTTTAAAAAGACCATACAGTAATCCCTCGCCATATCGCGCTTCGACTTTCGCGGCTTCACTCTATCGCAAATTTTATATGTAAGCATATCTGAATATATATCGCGGATTTTTCGCTGGTTCGCAAATTTCTGTGGACAATGGGTCTTTTTATTTCTGGTACATGCTTCCTCAGTTGGTTTGCCCAGTTGATTTCCATACAAGGGACGCTATTGGCGGATGGCTGAGGAGCTACCCAATCAGAGCACGTGGTTAAGTTCCTGGGTGCTGATTGGCTCAGTGACGGAGAACAGCATTCGATTCCGCTTTGCGTTAGCCAGCATCTCGTCTCGCTTGTTCAGCATCAACGTGTTTCACTGTTGGTGAATACCCATAACTAATTTTCTATGTACTTAGTACATATACATATGTTTAGTGTAACTGTACACACATTTTATATAATTTTTCTTGCATTGAACGTATTTATTGCTGGTGGCCTGTCTTGTAATGGCTGTAACATGTGATATCGGAGACGCTCAATATCTTTAAAATAACATTTAGGTTTTATTTATATTTACATGTTGTACATTTTTCTTAATTTATTACTGGTATTATTATGTTCCAAATAAACTGTACCATTTTACAACTGGCAACAATTGGCGGTGTTACCAGCCGAAATCAGCTGAGAATGTAAACGTTACCAGAATGCAAATGGCGCATGACTGCAGTGTTCGTATTTTAGAAATATGACACTAATACTAAAGGAATGATCATAATATCTAATATAACTGGGTAAGTAAAACGAGTGCATTACTGTACATACAATAAATATAAAATTATTTTTGTTAAAATATGTATTATTACAATGTGTTTAAAAATGTAACGTATTAAATAAAACTTCTTAATGATCTACGATACGTATGTTTGTGCGTAGTATATAAACAGTGTGTTTACATACATAATTTCAATGAATCTTACCTAATATCTAAGAATATTAAGGGTTTATGCTGTATAACTGTGTGGGAAATGTTAATAAGAGTGTGGGAGAGTTTATAAGGGCTTCAAAAATATAAAAATAAACATATGGTTTTTACTTTGCGGATTTTCACCTTTCGCGGGTGGTTCTGGAACCCAACCCCCACGATCGAGGAGGGATTAATGTATTTACAACATAGCTATTACATAATGACACATCGTAAAAGACGGTTTCCTTACATTAAGTTACAGTACACAGTTCTCACATAGGACGTGTTCCCTGAAGTCATTTTAATTATTATTCTTTGTTTTACAGCCAGCTAACTACACGTTTTTGAAACTCTGCCCACTGAGTAGTCCTTCGCTGCTTATTTCAGGGGAGCACCACAGCGGTTGGTGCCTATCCAGTCAGCGTCGGGTACAAGTTTGGAACTGAGTGTAGCTGAAATACCAGTCATACACTGGCAGTGGCTCATACTGGGCCAGTTGCACTGATGCCCATGTCTCTGGGATGTGAGAGAAGGTGCAGACTCTTCAGACGACAACAACAGTGCAGGACGTGAGGCTGAGAGGCAGTGGTGCTGAGCACTACACCAGCTCTACTACATCCATCCATTGTCCAACCCGCTATATCCTAACTACAGGGTTACGGGGGTCTGCTGGAGCCAGTACTCTACTACATTGTATTCTTAATCCTCCTGCTCTTAAAATACTGTAGCTAACATTGTAATTACAGGTGGGGTTTAAACTCTTATTGATAGATTGTTGCGGTCTGCTTTTCAGATGAGACCCCCACGAATGAGCTGACAATTCCTCATATCCTCCCGCTATTGAAGCTCATGGAGGGGCTCGACTTGGGAGAGCACACAGAGCACAGCTGTGAGTTGTTGCTAAGAACCCTGGCCAGAGCGCGACTCCTTACAGTCAATGCAGACCAGTTTGGATCCCAGGTCCAGAAACTGTTGGCAGGTGAGGTCTTCATCCCACATTGGTTATGTCAGGTTCTTAAAGTTTAATGTTTATCATGAAATATATGACAAGATTTGCTATGGCTTCATAAGTGGTTCAGCTGCAATGGACCTAAAGGTACAGGAGAGGGTACGTAAGAAAGATAGGAGAAGGGGGTGCTTTAAAGATTGTGAATGCCTTGCCATAGGTCTTTAAATGTAATTTTAATTGTAAGTGTTATTTATCAAAATTACTGTTTACTGTACAGTTCCCTCCGAAGTGTTTGGGACAAAGACCAACTTGTCTTTGATTTCCTCCTCTGTTCCAGAGTTTAAAATTACAAATCAAACAATTCAGAGGTGATGAAAGTACACATTACACACTATCATTTAAGGGGAGTTGCAGACATTTTGGTGCCATTTCATGGCACCATAATGTTTGGGACAATTGGCATCACAGGTGTTGTGATTCCTCAAGTGGGTTTCATGGCTTCATAAGATACCTTGTCCTGTTTCTACTCTTTGGAGTCTGGAGTTGCCATGTTGTTCAACATGAAGAGAAGAGCTGTGCCAAAAAAGTCCAAGAGGCCATTATGAGGCTGAAAAACAAGAAGAAAACCATTGGAGATATCTGGAAGACCTTAGAATAACGTAAATCAACTGTCTGGAATCTCATGAAGGAGAAAGAACACACTGGTGGTCTCAGTAATCACAAGAGGACTGGTGGGGAATGGAAGACCTCCACTGCTGTTTACAGAAGAATCCTCACTACGGTAAAGAAAAAGCCCCCGACACCTGTCCAACAGACCAGACACAATGTTCAAGGGGCAGATGTGTGTGGGCCAGAGACGACTATTGTCACAAGACGTCATGAACAGAAACACAGAGGCCACACTGCAAGATGCAAACCACTAAAACAGGACAGGTAGATTACAGTTTGGGGAAAAGGACTTCAAAGAGCCTGCAGAATTCTGGGAAAATGACTTGTGGACCAATGAGACGAAGATGAACCTCATCAGAGTGATGGCAAGAGCAACGTGTGGAGACCAAAAGGAACTGCCTGAAATCCAAAGCAGACCACCTTATCTGTTAATTGTGGAGCTGGAGGTGTTATGGCTTGGGCATGTATGGCAGCCACAAAGTCGTGGCAAACTTCTCTCCATTGATGATGTCACTAATGGCTGCAGTGGCACAAGGAAATCTGAGGTGTATAGAAACATCTGATCTGCTCAAGTTCCAGTAAATCCTCCAAACGCATTGGACTGCACTTCATCCTACACCATGATGATGATCCAAACGCACTGCTGGGGTAACACTGGAGTTAAACTTAAAGCTAAAAAATGGAAAAATTCTTGAATGGCCAAGCCAGTCACCTGATTGAAATTCAACTGAGCAGGCCTTCCATATACTGAGCAGAAAACTTAAGGGGACAAGCCCCCCAAAACAAGCAGGAGCTTGAAATGTCTGCATTAGAGGCTTCATCACCAGAGAAGACCCTCAGCACCTGCTGATGTCTATGAATCGTATACTTCAAACACTCATTGCATGCTGGGATATGTGACAAAGAACTACATATTAACAGACCTGCCATTGCTCTGTGCCTAACATTTTGGTGCCCAGGAATTGTGTGACCAAAATGTATGCCAAGCCCCTTTAATGAAAGTCTGCAATGTGCACTTTAATCACGTGAATTCAGAATTATTTGATGTGTAACTTTAAACTGTGGGGCAAAGGGGGAAATCAAGAAAAAAATGTCTTTGTGCCAGCCATTACGGAGGGTACTGTATGCCATGTTGTTCTTTGAGTTTCTGTGATGTGCATTGATCATGGAGAAAGGGGCTACATCAATAAAATGTATTATTATTAAATTCCTTAAAATCTTCTGAAAAGAAGAACGGTAGTATGTGACAATTCAGCGTCTATCTCATCCCACCATGTCATGGTGGGTCACAAATGGACAGCACTGTCTGAAGCAAGAGCCCAGTGTGTGGCAAGGTTATCGAATCACTTTTGTTTTAATTAATGCAGATCTCGTGGATATTTTCACTGATGGCAATTGTGTATGTTTGTTTTTCTTTTACAGACTATGAACTAAATGAAAAGCTACTGGAAGTGTTTAAGACCGAGTTTGCGCTCAAATTTTTTTGGGGCAGTAAAGGGGCAGAAGCCGACCAGAAGGTCCGCCATGAGAAATTTGACCAGATCCTCACTGTGCTGTCTAGGAAGCTGGAACCCGACGATGTACGAGAGAGTTAGAAGCGCCACTGCCAATTTTCTTTACTTACTGGGACAGCTTGGCCCGATGGCATTACCAGCGGAATGCATCCAACGATTGTCTGTACAGAGAGTTCTACGCGTTTAAGTACTACATCGATAACTGGTGGATGTTCTTTTAATAAGTACACAATAAAATTAAGCTTCGAGAAACGAGAGGGACTTGCTCTTGGAAGAACATCTTGCAAATCGGCCAACAAGAATGGTTCTAAAACTTGTGTTGAATACCTGTGTTCTTGTGGAAATCGTCAACCTCGTTCAGTCCATCGTCGGTTCTGCCCTCTTCTCATTCTCCACATTTGTGTTATTTAGGCCTGAGGGAGAAAAATCAGAATATTCATATTAACAGATGTCCAAATAACACAAGGTTGGCAGATATTCCGATTTAAATTGTGAGGAATCCTGGAAGTAATGCATCTACCACCCAAGAGGTCTGTTAAGGTGTGGAGATGAGCACAGCTGACGCACACTCCTTGATGTTCACATGGCACTGACTTTATTGCAGCACAGACTTCTGATCAAAAAATATTCAGTACTGTGATGCAAAATTGGAGATGCAGAGAGGTTTTTTGAGTTAAAATTTCCTTCACATCAAACGTTCCCACACACGCATTTTAATAACTGTTATGGCACAGGAAGCAGTATTTTCTTAATAAAAGTTTTTTATGGTGTTTCCTTCCTCCTTTTGAAATTTTTTTTTTAGCTCGGTACGTTTGTGATTACTTGGGTCACGGTGCATGCTCCTAAAATTAGGCGGAGTACATCTCACATGAACGTCTTTAGGCATCCAAATGTGAGGTTCAACCCCTAGAGACAGCATTAGACCAAAGGTACTGTGTTTATGCTGAGAGTTCCACAACCTGCCGTTTGTTTTTAGCGTGCATACTTCTACGATACCTTGATGCATTTGCTATACTCCGTATTTTTCTCTATGACATCCATCAGACTTGAGCCCTTCTTGACCCACTCTGAATCCTGTACCATCTGCCACTTCATCACCTTGTCCTTACTCCCAAAACCTTTCTCATACATGGCATCTTTGAACTCTTCACAGAGATGTAAAACTCATGGAGCAAGATCTGGATGGTCTTGAGTTTTGTGCTGGTTTCCTGTGTGTGGTTGTACATTGTCCCGATGAAGGAATTTTTAAAGGAGTACGAATGTACAGATCATAGTTAATGGTTGGATGATACTCTTCAAGCACATAAAATAAGGAGGTCCAAGTCCACAAAGCGCGTGTGGATATGGTGTGAATTTACATGCACTCACAAAACTCGGATAAGGTAAGTAGCCCGGTTAAGGCAGAAGCCAGTTTCAAAAAATGCGTGATTATGCTTCTGGAGTTGTCCTTTGACAAGACGCTTCAGCGTCATTAAATTGCGCAAAAAAACAAGTTACTCACCATCATTGGCTGCCGTGAATCCAAAAACGAGCATGGAGCCTATGATCATTTTGTTAGGTTTTATAAATCTTCATGTGCTCTGAAGTGAATAACTATACATAATGTCCATCGTCAAATATGGCTAAATTTAAGGTGTAACAGTAATTCCAAATAAGTAGCCAACCTCAGCCTCTCTTTGACCTGAGCCCCCAAAAATTTGCAGTATGAACACTGGCTGTTGTGTCACTTGACCTGTTTCAACATATCTATAGCAGATAACTGGATTAAAGCTAAACTGACAATGAATTAATATGTTTCTGTTACCAGATTGTATGCAGCACACTCTTTTCTGCTGGGATGTGTGATTGAGACTCAGAGACGGCCTTGGGCTGACCAACCTCACGCTGGGCCGGTTACGTCAAATGCTGTTACCGGTATGTGTGGACTGTATAAACTTGTGCACAAATTTAATAAAAAATAATGTTAACATACACCGGATTTTTTTCATTCAGCTAAATTTTTGCAAGATACCACGTGGACTTTATCAAAATATAATGATATAATCTATTAAAAAAGTACAGTTTATAATTCATGACAATACCACGACAGTGCAAAATGCAATGCGTTGTCATGCGGAAATTAGCAGAACCTCTTCTAGAAAAGTACTCAAGTTGCAAGTATACCGAGTCTCGATATCATAGTCATAACTCACGGTCATGTCAGCCGGTTATCATTAGCGATACATGTTTTTGTGCATTAATATTCGGACATGTTTATGGCCTACAAATAAAATGGGAGTTTCAGTGTTTGGACAGGAAGTGTGAAATTAACGTAGAGGTACCTACCATCATGAAATCTCTTACCAGTTTCCAGGTTCAGAGATGAAAATCCACTTTTCTTGCCTTCTGATTGGAAAAGTCATTGATGACATCTTTGTAGTCTAATCTGGATGCAGTGTCTTTTTCTAGAGATAGGAGAAGCCAACCCAGCAACTAATGGGCTAGACCTAATTTAGAACGGGATTATACTGGTCGACCCTTTTTAGGCAATGAAGGTAGACTATGGAATGTTTTTAAAGATATATATGTACGGAATTTGACCTTGAAGAGGGATTTTAAAAGGGTTCCTCTTAGAAGCATCTCAAATATATATTATATACATACATACATACAATCCGATTGTGATTCAGACTACAAATGCTATGAATTATTTATTTATTTATATATATATATATATATATATATATATATAAAAATACTGGAGAATATAACTTGACAAATCTGGTTGAACGGGACACACGGATCTCAAAAGTAGGGCCCCCTTAGGCACAGGGGCTGGAGCGGTCACCCCACTCGCCACCCCCAAACGCCTCTCTTGGGACTCAAAGGACTGCCATACCAGTACGTGTGCTTCTTGCCTTACACCCAGCACTGCTAGCATAACAACAACTCGGGTATTTTTATTTCAGTAAAATAAGTATTGGGTTAGGTTATTTGTTACTTTAAAAAATAATCAGATTACATTACACGTTACTTGAATGAGTTTACTCGACTGCTCCCAACGTTGTTCTCCTAGACTTAACATTGTGCTTCAGCTCATCAACACTCATCAACATTTATTTATATATCACAATTGCGGTGATGTGTCACGATTTAAAAGTGTTAAAAGCCTAAAAAATTCTTGGGATAGTATTGTGCTGCCATCTAGTGGATTAAACATCATGCTGCAAAAAATCACAAATATTTCTATGCATTTTGCCACTTGATGGTAACTCATTCAAATTCCATGAGTGGGGTGGAGCCTTCAAAAAACAGCAAAAATCGCTGTAAAGTCTGTTTTAGAACAAACTGAAGCTGAACCATTAGTTCAATCAAGTGTGATGACAATGTGGTCATCAGATGTAGACACAGGTAGTGAAACTGATGCATACGTCACTGTATGACCATACCACCGTGATATGCCTGCTGACTCCAGTCGCTAATGCTGCAGTGGTGTGCAGTATGTACGTGGTAAAAAAACAAAATGGTTATGATCAAGTCGAGGGAGACTAAAGTCATTAGGCACTCTAAGCCAGCGTTTCTCAACCTTTAAGTATTTGCGACCCGAGTTTTCATAACAGTTTTAATCGCGCCACCCTAACGTTTTTTTGAAAGGAGCCCACTAATACCAATTTGTTCTTTTTTAATTGATGATATATCATAGATACATATTTTATTATACCTACTTAACTTTTATCGACATTTATCTAACTCTGTATTTATTTTTCTAGTATCAGAATGTAATTTAAGTTAATTTGTTTTGGTTTCAATAGATGTATTTTTCATATTTTCTATTCTTGTTTTCTTTTTTTCACATCTTCGCGCCCCCCTTTTTGTTAGTTTGCGCCCCACAGATTGAGAACCGCTGCTCTAAGCACTGTTCACAATGCAGCAACTGTCAATGTTTATATCCGGGGATGTGGGAGTCCCTAAACATTACTTTGAGGTGGCCTACGGTGACACAATGGGTGGTTTTGATCGTGTGGATCAGGCTCTGACATGCTAGCCTCTTGTGCGCAAGCAAAAGAATAACTACGAGAGTAAATCAAAAAGTAAAGACACATTGAAAATTACATGGTATGTGTACCAGATAAATGCTGACACAGTACAACACGTTCGCCTAAAGGCTTATGGGTAGTTTGAACCTGCACAGGGCAGAGCTCTGCCGTTAGTCTAGTTGCAGCCAAATAAACATGGACTCTCCGCTGTGGGATTGCACCACCATTGTAAATTTCAGTTTTAGATTTCACTCCCTCTGCCCAAAGAAATCTCTTTATGGCACGTTGTTTTGTAGTGAAAAAATGGAAAAGAAAAAAAAAAAAAAACACCATTTCATAGAGAAAATCTAACATCAGGACATACTGTATTACTCTTTTGCTACTAAGAAATAAGACCTTAAACACTTCTTTGAGTCTTCATAACATTTACAAAGCATCAGTGAAGTGTTTATTTATCTCTGCAATGTGGCCTACTAACAGAATGTCACTTTGCAGTGGTCTGAGGTGGCTTCACTGAGACACATTTCTCTTGATGTTCCATAATTAATACTAGGGGGCTTTGCTTGCCAACCCCCCGGCCTACGCTACGCACCAGCCACTTTGCGTCTCTGTATGTGGATTTCACTTTCGTGATCTTTACTATCAGTTTATTGAGAGTTTCGAATTTTATTACTTTCATTATCTCTAACCTACTCTGCATGTGTATTGATTGCACCAATGTTTTTGAACCTCTTTACGATGTTCTACTTTATCTTCTACTCTTTGTCTTTTATTTCCGACCCCACTTGGAGCTGAGAGTGCAGGAACTGTGTCTGACAATAGCATTCACAAGAATGAGAACTGAGTGGACCGTGGGTGCGCCAGCCACTCGGCGTCTCTGCCACTTGCGTATGTGGATTTCACTTTCACCAAACAAATCTTTTAATTCTCGCGGATAAGCCTCTTTATTGGGAAGAAACACTACTTTTGCCTGATGGCAACATGAATTAGCCGATCTACAAGTCTCCGACTTAAAGTTTAAAGCCAAACAATAACTACATACTTCTGTCATATCACCTATGTCCATATATATATATATATATATATATTCAATCTCTTTTCGCTGTTCCATTATTTCACGGAGTAATAATTTCTGTTTGTTAGCGCTAATGTGATCTTTACTATCATTTTTTGAGACTTTCAAATTTTAGTACTTTCATTAACGACGTTCTACCTTGTCTTTTACTCTTTGTCCTTTCTTCTTATACTGTTTGTCTTTTATTTCCGCCCTCTGCTTGGACCTGTTAGGTTTTCACTTCATCTCTTGGCACAAAAATCTTGTCTCGCAGGATATTAAATTATCTGTCTGAAAAAGTCTTGTCTCGTCCCAAAATTTTTGTGTATAATAGAGAGATAACATGTGTGAATCCTTCATTTTGTCAATATGCCACACAGCACTTAGATGGATACCCCATCTACTGAGGTTTTTAAAAAGTTATGAAACCTTTGTTAGGCTCTTGTTACATAAGAGTAAATGAGTACAGTTTAGTGCAGTACCTAAACTAAAGTGATACCCAAGATTCAAAGTTGTAAATATTGAACGTGTTTAATATTTACTATTTAAAATTTGGGAAGATTAGAGAGGTTTGTGAGTAAAATTGGGGAAGTTTGGATTAATAACTCATATTTTTCAGGCTAACCTGAAACTGGGAAGTTGGCAGTTGGAAGGTATGGATCTGCCCAAAGTCAGGCCAATTAGGCGGTAACGTGTGCCTGACATCAGAGGTAATGTAAGAGGCTGTCTGGGGACTTTCAACTGCACACACTTCTCCAGTATATGCAATGCCCAGAAATGTATTCCACATAAGGAAGCACTTCAAAGACCTGTGGCAGAGAAACCCTAAACTAAAACCGAGCAGAACACACAGAACTATGGGATTGGCAACTTCAGTCCTGTAGGGCCCCTGAGGTTTTATTTTTTATACATCTCACAATATGGTTTGTGTCTAATTCATGCTTTGTGCTGAAATGCTTTTTCCCTATCTTTTAAATGCCCATTTTCCAATCACAATTATATGGTACAGTGTAAAGCAGCGAAAGGCAACCTTTTTCAAGTTGCGGCGCACTAAGTCCAAAAATTTTCTTTCGCGGCGCACCTGAGGGACTGCCCATAAATAAAGTCATGACGACACAATCTCTGGACAATTGCCAATAAAAACAGTTAATTTTACAAGTTTGAAAGACATTTTATTAATAAAGGAATCAAAGGATAAATCTTAAATTTAATTAATGTGAACGTTGAGATTGTTTTTCAGCACATATGAGATTGATGCGAGGATCAATTTTCGAAAGACAGACGCGCATTTCCTTGTTGATCATTTGAAGTCTCTCGCGTTTCTTAGACTTAATTTCCGTAAATGTTGAAAAACCTTGCTCACAAAGATAAGAGCTTCCAAATGGTAAACTGGAAAAGGTCACTGAGTTTACAAAGTTTACTGTGTTGATCAGCGGTGTCAGAGCGAAAATAAGGTTAATTTTTCCATAGTAATACTCAGACGATTAAGTGGTGAGAGCTGCAGCTACAGCGATACTCTCTCGTCAGCAAGAGCCAAAATGTAGCGTTCGTATTTTCTCGTTCTATATTTGCTCCGCCTTCTTCTATCCGTACAGTGAGCGAGATCTTCTAACAACGAGACTTTTCAAGTCTCACGAGATGTGTTTTTGACACCGCTGGTGTTGATATTATGATGAATGGTGAACAGCGAAAATTTTAACTTGCATTCAAAATAAATACATTCATTTATTCAACAATCTGATTCACCGTTATCTGTTTTTCCAACATAAAATATTTTTTTTAAACATTATCTTTTTAATCAACCAAAAGTTCAAAAACACTAGCAATTTTAAATATTTTACAAAAGTTTTTGCAGCGCCCCAAGAAAAGGTGTAAAGTATGCATTTTTTTTCTCCCCATTGTTATCTTGAATTTTTAATAACACGGCAGCAATCTAGTACAGCATATTTTGGTTGGAAAACACATTATTTAAAACACAATAACAACAGTATTTAAAGAACAGTAAGAAGTGTTATTTTGTTAAATGCTACTTACCCCATGTAGCTTGGAGTAATGACCGAGAAAAACTTTTAGTCTCATGTTTTCATGGAGAACGAAGATAAAGTTTGATATGATACAAGCCAAAGGTGACCAATGCTGTACAATGGCAAACAATGCGAAAAATGTCCATGGGGGGAAAAAAGCAAAAAAAAAAAAAAAATCTCACATTACTTTTTCGCAATCCTCAAATCTATTAACCAGTTTTTTTTTTAACACTTTTTTTTTTCTTGTTAAATTATTAACAGTTACTTCTAGAAAGAGCAGAGTACGTCATAAACAGGAAAACGAACTCCCATAATACTGTGCTTCTGAACTGAAGTTCTGCCTCTCCTTTTCATTCATTGGCCAAGAGTCCCATCTTCAATTCAAAATAACGGTATTATGGGAATGTGTTTTCCTGTTTGCTATGTATGCTGGAAGTGACTTAATATTTTAGCAAAAAATAAAGGCATTTTGTACATTTTGAGTCTACAAATTGGTAACAGACATACGGATTATGTGACACGAGTACTGTAAGAATGTTTAAAATCCTTTTCATGGATGCTTTTCGTATTATTTAATAATAATAATACATTTTATTTATACAGCACCTTTCCCATGCTCAAGGCACTTACAGAATATAATAAAGAACGGCGGTGTATACAGTATATAGCATTGTACAAACCAGATAAATAAAGAAGATTAAAAATTTGATGTTGTACACTGCAAAAATCACCATTAGGTTCTATTATATCATAAACGTTTATCTGTGTTCTGCGGGAAAGTATGAGAATAAAAAATTTATCTGCACACTTAGCACACAAATCCTTCAATATTCTTTCATTGATACATTTATTACATTAAAAAATGTAAAGGCAGCAAAAATCCCTGGATGATATGAACATCTAGCACAGGGCACACTCACACTTACAGGTGTATCAGTCTATTTTCTGCATGTTTCTGGGATGAGGCCAGAAAACCAAAGTTACCCGGAGAGAAAACCCACCTCAGGTAGAGAGACCCAGCATATCGTGCCTCAGCTTTTTAAACAAATACTTCAGTCATGTCAGAAAAATGGCGAGAGGGATTAGAAGGCCAATGTTCATACTTACTGTAATAAGCATTTGAATTTTAAAATAGTTTTCATCAATATTATTGGTAGTTCTTTCGCACTTTTTTCTACTGCAGCTAGGAGCAAATAACTTAGGGAGATTAAATTGACCATAGTGTGTTTATTATTTTACGGTAGAAGAACAAAGCAAGTATTAAATTCCAATAATTTGAACATTCATTTTCTTGACACTTTACGAAGTGAAACACGGACTTCAATTTCATGCGAATGGTTTTGCTCATCACTACATAGCACATTTACACATACTTAATCAAGTCACCAGGTGACCAGACACACAAAGAGCATTTGTGAGATCAGATACTTATGTTGGATGAGAAGACCTGGCTCACAATCGGCATTCCAATTCATCCCAGAGATGTTTAGTAGAGTTACGTTGGCCTCTCAACTTCCTCCATGTCTTTATGGACCTGGTTTTGTGCACAGTGGCACACTGATGCTGGAATACAAAAAGGCCTTCCACAAACTGTTGGAAGCACAATTGACTAAAATGTCTTTGTATGCTATAGCATTAACAGTAGAACCAAGGGGCCAAGCCCAAACCTTCCACCACACTTTACAGTAGGCACTATGCAATCCAGAAGGCAGAGTTCTCCTGATATTCGACAATCCCAGGTTAATCCATCACACAGCCAGATAGTAAAGAGTGATTCATCACTCCGGAGAACACAATCCCACCGCTCTAGAGTCCAATGGTGGTGTAATTAACACCACTCCAGTTGATGCCTGGCATTGCACATAGTCATTGTAGGCTTATCTCCTGCTGTACACAAGGAACAATGAATGGTTGGATGCTCCAGCATAAAACACAAAAGAACGTGTTCTCCTGAGACGTGTCTCTCTTGTATATCTGAGTGAGATCTCACTTCCAGTAGGTAGCTTCAGTTTGGGTTTCCTGTACTTGGGTGTCTCTCTCCCTTTCTGGACCTTTCCAGGTTAAATCACCTTTCAGAGACCTGCCTCGGTGCAGTGCCTTCAACTTAAAGGTGCTAGTCCCCTTTTTCTCTACTAAAAGGCAATCCCACACAAACCCAAGTTCCCATGTACACATTTAAGGAGAGAGCAAACAAAAACATAAGGACTAAAGTACATGTGGCACTTGCTAATGTGGCCTAACTGTTGTTGCTTCGCGATGCTTCCATTTTACAATAAAAGTACTTCCAGTACCTGGGAAATGCCTAGCAGTGAAGAAATCTCACATAGTGGCATGTGGCAAAGGTGGAATCCTATAACAGTACCTAGGTTTAAATTCACCAATCTCTTTAGCACGATCTGTTCTACTGCTAATATTTGTCAATGGAGATTGCATGGCTCTGTGCTTGAGTTTGCGCAACTGTTAACAATGAAACACTCAGTAATCTGGAGGAGACTTTTGGCCATACTGTATAGTGTAAATATTGTTCAGGCTGAGATATGATTACTGGAGGCTCGAGTTGTCAGCCAGCACAGCAGTAGGTGTTACACAGTAGAGCAGTACTGAAAAAACAACATTTTAAAATGTTACTACAACAGCATTATTATAATACATGGATGGCACTGCTAAATTGTTAGTGGTATTATTACCGGGTAAAGTATCTGTTTTAGGACAAGTACATAAGCTGCCATTGGTACTGAAGCCAAATTTTAGTATTAACCCAGCACTAACCACTACACAACTGTCCAGCCCATTTTTCATATGTGATATATAAATTACGTTACTAATTTTCAGAAATAAATGAAAACTTCATGCACATACAAATAGTTTCCTTTACAGGTATAAAAATTGGTTAATCTTGAACCACTGCTTTATTTATTAGTTATTTTAGTAAGAATTTAAAAACCATACTACACATAAAAAAAATTCAAAACCATTATTACTTAAATAAATTCTTTTATTTGAAAACAATAAAAACAGCAGGCATTGCAAATAAAAACTCAACTCGACCACAGGTTCTTTGATAAGTGACAATAAAATATTTCTGCAATTTATTGGAACTTGAGTTTGCTGAATATAATAAACTACAGTACTGCAGTCAGCAAAGCTGAACGAAAAAAAAAAAAATATATATTTTACCTTCCAGATCCATCAAAGGGGTTCATGCAATGCTGTGTCCCCAAAAATTGGCCCCGTTCTATTGGAAGCAGCAAACCCGAAGTGTTTTTTCACTACAAAAAAAATAAGTTTTCAGTAACAAGACAGTCCCTCACAAAGATCGGACATCGACAGCAGCAAATTTCAAGGCAAACATTTTGCAAATTCAAGAGCAGAAGATGAAATGACCAAATTCAGAAATGTAAAATCTCCTCTTTTTTTGTTCTTTCTTCCCCCCTTCATTCAGCCGATTAGATTTTTAATGACAGCGTTCCTGAGAGGAATCTGAACAGCCCTGAAAATCCTATCTGAATATACCCGATCTAATGAGTCTTTTCATTCTTCCAGCCTTTAAAGTGTTCAACACTGATACCAGAAGTGGTAAATCCCATTCATTATGTTTTTGGGGAGATACATTAGGCAGAAATTCTTCAGTTTGCAATGCACTGTAAAATGTGACCAAGGCACATAGGTACAATATAACTACATACAAACAATTTACAGGAGTACAAAAATGGGCTCAGATTCAAAGCTGGGGGGTGACCATAACTACCTTTTAAAGTAGATATTGTGATAGCTAAAATATATTATTTCTTATATATATTTCAATATATATTTAAGTATACATAAACATGATAGTATATAAATGTATTTTAACAAATAGTCCATTTAATTTGATTTTTCCTTTTTGTGTGCAAAACTCCAGGTGTACATGCATTTGCACACCCCCTTTAGGTCTACATAGTTTTCATTTAAACTGCAAGATATCTAAAAACCCACAGGAAGGGAACTTGGTGGTTATCACAGTTTCAGCAATTTTAAGGTGCATGTCTGTGTGTTTGTGTGTGTGTTCTGAAGCATGGAATGACTTGAAGGATGTGACTGCCGCACTATCAACCAGAACCCAAGCATAGAAGGATGGGCAAAGCATTTGTTCTAAATCTAACACTAGATGGGTATCCCACTTTTTGCATGTGACTCTTAATAACTTAGAAAATTAATTCTTAAGCACTGTGACAGAGAAGGATAGCATTTTTGGTTTAAAAGTAGAACACTGTCATAGGTGAGCACAGCACTGTGGTTTAAACTCAAAGAGAAATATCTTTTGTGGTTGTTGGGTGTTAATCTCTAAGCAACATTGAATAAACAGATTTTTTTGCATTTGTAATCTGTAAAACACTTTCATTGTCATTGCAGCTTCGGAGCAAACCCTGATTAAACTTTGATAAGTGGTTTAAGAAAAATGGAAAAATCGCAGACTAAACGTTCTAAAAGTTAATATGAGGGGAATTAAAATGTCCCATAAAAGGCAAGAGTCAGATACTCCAAAATAATGTACCTACTACCTTTTTTTCCATCCTAACAGATTCAGAGAAAGCCTTCCCAAAAACTTTAAAATGTAATCTTAAAAATATAAAGGCTTTGCGAATGAATAATGAAGAAATGAAAACTTTAATAATGTAGGAGAAATTAATAAATAATAAAATATAAAGACATATGTTGTAACAGGGATCTAAGCCTGACAAACAGTGGCCTGTTAAAATGTGTGCTATAAAATGCATTAAAATAAAGTCTAAAAAAAACAAACTGCAATGTAGATACCTTCGCAAAATAAAAGTAGCTTCTCCAATCAAGTACAATTTGAAATTACCATAAAATATGAAGTATTTTAATTCAAAATAGTGTTTGTCAAATATGAAAAAGAAAATACAGTGGAACCTCGAGATACGATCACCTCTGTATACGAGAAATTCAAAATACGAGGAAAGTATCAGCGAAAAATTCAGATCTAAATACGAGCATTGGCTCACGTAATGAGCCACGTGCCAGGCTGTGGGTATAGCTCGCGGCTTAGCGAGGGGGCGTGGTAGCTGTAGCGAGCCGCAGGGCGATCTGCGGTGTCTGCGTTTCTCACCTAAGTGCACAGGTGGGAAACTGCCCACATCCATGATTTGTCCGGTGGCTGATGGGCTGGGCAGGGTTGCCACCCGTCCTTTAAAATACGGAATCGTCCAGTATTTGAGAATGAAATTGCGCGTCCCGTTTTGAATCAATACGTATGCGTCCCTTATTTTTTTGTATTAAAAGTGGTAACCCTAGCAGCTGCCATGTCTTCCCCGCATATATAGAGAAGCGCGAGCCGGTTAAGGGGGAGAAGAAGTAAAAGAAAAGAGAGGAGAGGAGAGAGAACGGAGGTTGCAGGAGGAGGCAGGAATACGCAGCAGTAGGAAGTCGGTGCGAGAGAGCGAGCGAGTACAGGCTCGTGTGTAGCTGAACAGGCGAGCCAAACAGCTGAAGCAGGACGGTGTAGAGAAGGTCAGCTGCATTAAGTGTCTCGCCTGTTGCAGAGCCCGCATGGGAGAAGCAGGTGAGACGCTAACAGAGAAGAAGCACCGGGGATTGTCATCTGTTTTTTGAAGACTGCTTCATGTTGACGTTTTAACCTCGTGTTAAAGGATTGTTATTCTTATGTATTTTAAACCTCCACTTCACAACTGTTTTAAGGATTATTTATTTAAAGATTTATTGAATGCTCTACTGCACTTTGGACACCTGTTTTGATTCTTTTAATAATCAGTTATATTATTTACCAGTGTTATTTATTAAAGGTAGACTACAGTATATATAATTTATCAGTGTTATTTGTTAGGAAAAATGATTTTTATGTTAATATATTTGGGATGCGGAACGGATTAACTGGATTTCCATTATTTTCAATGGGGACGTTTGTTCTAGATACGAGAAATTCGCTATACAAGCTCAGTGCTGGAACGAATTAAACTCGTATCTAGAGGTTCCACTGTACAATGAATAAATAATAAAAGTAATAAAACAGTAAATTATCAGCCAAGGTTGATACTGCTGTGGCAGTATGATCCTAGTCTATGACTGTAGGAGTAGATGGCACTATTCTCACACACACACACACACACACAGAGCTTGAACTGTATTGATGATGATGAAGATGTGCTTAATAGGTGTATTTCTATCAAAGTCTTACAGAAAATGGCTTTTGAACCCAGCACTCCTTGTACAGATCAATGAAAATATTCTAAATCAAATAAAACAGAAAAACAAAGGCTACTTATAGTCAGAACTTGTGAAAACATGTCCTAAAAATAATTAATTTGAGTTTTTCCAGCTGCGCCAATTCCATTTCTCTCGGATTGCCTGGATATGAGTGTGTATCTAAGTGCGCCTGCATTGTCCTATGCTAAAAAGACAGCCGATGAAGACTTTTGATATTCAAAGCTCAGTCTCTATCATCCAGGTTGAGCACACAAAAAAAAAATAAAAAATAAAATAAAAATAATAAAATAAAGTTCTGCTCACTTCCTACAAGACTAACTAAGGGTCAGGATTATCAGTGCCAGTCCTGTAGTGGCCTCAGTTATTTAACAGAACAGTATGCCACCATGAAGACTCTGATACCATTTTCATTTCCAGAAAATTTGCAATTAGAGCCCAGTAAGTACAGCTTAAATGAAATCTGCTGACAAAACAGTTTCCAATAAACCTTCTTTTCAAAAGAATGCTAAATAAAAACATTCATTCATTAAAATATTCTTACTGATAAAACAATAAAATGTCAGCATTTAAATATATCTGCTCTCCGTAATGATCAAAGTTAATGAGGCATTTGTGTGCAGCTTGTTTTTCTTCTTCTTCTTCTCCTCAAAGAAATTAGTCCATCTGCATCAACAAGGCTCAAATGGATAACTTGTGAATGCAAACTTAAAAAAAAAAAATAATAAAAATATTGAAAATGAAATGGCGGCTGAATTTTGAAGTTGTTTGCTTTCAGTATGATAAATAAGGCCAGTCCCCCTTGCAAAAGAGAAAGAATGATGAAGATCACTTCTTCTGTAGAGTAATTTTCACATAAGAAGTTGGCACATAGCCTTCATCACCATTTGCCCTTCGGACTCTGGTCCATCCATCTCCTTTGTCTTCTTCTACAACACTAAATGTCTCTGCTTCTGTCATGGAGATTGTACCTTCGCTGGAACCTAATGCAAGAGGAATAATAAAAAAAAAAAGTTACTGGAAGCACAGAGATACCAAAATACCTCTCTCTGACAAAACATCTGTCTTGCAAAATGTTCTTATCTATCTGAGAAAGTAAAGAGGATTTATTCCTCAAGCTCTTGCCTCTTCTTCCTAGAAACTAAAACCTCACCCACCCTCTGTTTTCATCCTGGTGTTCTTGTGTAATCAAAGGTTTCATTCTTTTTTATAGCAAGAACACCCTTAAAAATGTGTAATTGTCTGGATACAAGCTGTAAATGGAAATGTTAACAATTTTAAGTTCTAGTATGAATCAAATACTGAGGTAAGTGAGCTTCAGATACCCATAAATATATTTCAGAATGTATATGATGTTGTAAGCTCACAAAACACAAACTTAATTTTGAAAATTCCTAACAAATTAAATTCCTCAAAGGAACTGATAAACTCTTAACTAAACAGTGAATCACGTACTTAAGGACAACCAGTGGAAATTAAGGGGAAGTGCAATTAGGAATAAAACCATGACAGAACTAGCACCCTGTCCAGAGTTTGTTCCTGCCTTGCTCCCTTATGTTAGCTGGGATAGACTCCAGCCCCCACCCGGCAACCCTGGTCTGGATGTCTGGATGACATGAGCATAAAAGAACCTTTTTAGGCAAAGAGTTTTGGGAATCTGGAACAAACTACCAAGTCATGGAGTTGAAGCAGAAACCCTGACAATCTTTAAGAAGAATCTGGAAGGGACATTGGACAGTTTGGCTATTAGCTAAACAAATGAGCTTGATAAACTGAATGGTCTCTGATCTAGTAAATGTTTTATGTTCTTACAGAATATAAATTCATAAATTACCACTTCTGTTCAATAAAAATAGATATGGCAGAGTTTTTTTTTTTTTTTTTAATTGGTCACCTTGAATTATGCCTGCATTTGTTGATCTAAGGCAGGGGTGTCGAGCTCCAGTCCTGGAGGGCCGCAGTGGCTGCAGGTTTTCATTCTAATCACCTTCTTAATTAGTGACCTGTTTTTGCTGCTAATTACCTCCTTTTGCCTTAGTTTTAATTAACTCGACTCAGACCCTTAGTTCTTTTTATTTCCTTAATTAGCAGCCAAACAATAATGAGACACAAAACGAGCATACAGGTGGACCAGCTAACCACATTATCTGAACATAAAGAAAGGTAAGGGTCACGGTAAGGTTGATCTCTCAGGTCAATAATCAGAAACAGAAAATCAACAGTTTGAGAAATGTCTGCTATAGCAAAATGAGAGCAGCAGCAAGCCATGGAATTAAGTAACGGGTTTAATTAACAGCAAGAACTGGCTTCTCATTAACAAACTGGTTGGAGTGAAATTTGGATTGGAGCTTAAAACCCCAGTTTAGCTGGTCATCTGTTGGCTCGTTTCACGTCTCATTTCTGTTTGGCTGCCATTTAATGAAGAAAAGAATAAATTGAGAGGATTGAATCCTTAAAAACAGGACTATTCAGGGGAAAGGAGTTAATTAGCAGTGAAAATTGGTCACTGATTAGGAAAAGGGTTAGAATGAAAACCTGCAGCCACTGCGGCCCTCCAGGCCTGGGGCCTCATGTATAACGCCGTGCGTAGAACTCACACTATAACATGGCGTAAGCACAAAAGTGGGAATGTGCGTATGCACAGAAAAATCCAGATGCAGGAATCTGTGCGCACGCAAACTTTCACGTTCTTCCACTACATAAATCTCGATCAGCGTGAAAAGTAACGCACGTGCACGCGCCTTCTGTCCTGCCCCAACTCCTCCCAGAATTACGCCTCTTTGAATATGCAAATCGATATAAATAGCCTTCTGTGAAAAGACAATGGGAAAAGTACTGGGGAAAATATAAGAATTTCAGCGAATACCAAGTGGGGGCAAAGGAAAAACGTACTATTTGTTGGTTTAAACAGTGGGATAATCAACAAAAAGAAGTTGATCAAGTGACAGAGTGTCGGAGAAACTCGAAAGCTCAAGTTCACAAAGTCGCACAGTGCCCGAAATAAAAAAGAAGTCACATATCAAAGTCGGCGTGAAAAGGCGACTAGTAGCCCACCGTCTGAGTGTCATATGAAAGCTTATTAGGGTACAGAGAAAAAAAAAAATAGGCACACAGTGGGGAAAAAGCACGAAATGTCAACTTTAATCTTGAAATTTCCACTTTAATCACGTAGTTTATTTTATCATTAAAGTAGAACATCATAAACTTCATCTTAAAATCGTTTATTTTACTAGTTTCTCAAGTAGCCAGTTAAATGCTTTGTTCTGTTTTTGATCTTCTATGTGCTCTGTGTGTGTGAATCACTACATGCTTCCGTTCTTTCTCTTTCTCCAACAGGACACAGAATCCATTGCATTCGTGATATTACAGCTCTCTGAATAATTAAAATACTGAGATATATACGTGATATCTTTTTCATGATGATAGAAATGAAAGCATGTTATTAAACACGGGAACACGGTGGCGCAGTGATTGTTCATATCTCACGCAAGAGGCTTGCTGCGCCATGTGTGACCTTCGATGAAATAATTTATTACAGAAGTACTGTATCTTTCAAACGTACTAACCTCCAATTCCTGTCCTTACTTTTCTTTCTCCAAATACCCAATCGCCACACAATCAGCTCTGTAATAGACGTTAAGCCATCTGTAAGCTTAGAACGCAGATTCTTCAAAACATTTAAGGAACATTGAAGTATCTTCGTAGTACATGTTTAATTATTCTATCCGTCTATCCTTCCAGTGTCGCGTCAGCACCAGCAATAATACAGCGCAAGGCAGGAGCTATCCGTGAACTAGCTAGCGCTGCGGCACCATGTCCTCACATGTTCAATTATTAACAATACAGATTATTTAAATAAAGTTAAAGTTTTATCTGTATACTATAAGCAACCTATTTTGCTGCATTTCATCTCAAAAATTATATCATCATCATACGCGCTTTATAAAGTGGCGCAGGTTGTGCAATATTATAACTGTAGTGCAAGTTTACAGTGGGGTAATTGTACTTATAAGTACAAATAGTTCTACAAGGAGCACTTGATGGACTGATTGAGTGTGTTTATAGTTCTTGGGATGAAACTGTTTCTGAAACACGAGGTCCGTACAGAAATGGCTTTGACGCATTTTGCTGTGGTTGAGGTAGTGTGTGCTTGAAACTGTATACCGATAATTCTCTTTCCGATCAGCTGCTGCTGTGATTCCCCACTCAGATACAGTGACATAAATACTCCGAGTGGTGGAGTGTGAGTAATATGGAAAAAGATGATCCGCTGTGGCAACCCTTAACGGGAGCAGCTGAAAGAAGAAGAAGATGCAGTAAGCGTAACAACGCTAAAGCAGTTATGGTATTTGGAATACTATGGCTATTCCCTGGACCATTTTATTGCTACAGGTTAATTACAATCCGATGCATTACACTAATAAACAATATGCAGTTAATTTCAGTGTATTTATAAAGCAGCGTCAGGAATGTGGGTCTAAGAAAGAAAGGGTGACCACACAGGAACAGTAGCACTGCTTTGACGCTGGGTGCCGCCAGTCTGCAAAACCAAGCGGAGAAATTGTGTACGCCAGGGTATGAGGTACCGTGGAAATGTGCGTGGCTTTACACCAAGTTTAGGTTTTATACATCGCGATTTGAGCGTGGAAACGTTCGTACGCAACATTTCTGTGCGTACGCACCATGTATACATGAGGCCCCTGGAGTTCGACACCTGTGATCTAAGGGATGAAGAGTCTAGGAAGAAGCTCAAACGATATTAAAAAAAAAAAAACACCATCAGTTAGGCTACACTTTTATTTAGAAGATTATTGCTAGGGCTAAAAACTTTCAAAACTTGAACTGAATATTAGGGGTACACATGTGTGCAAAAAGTTAGCGGGAACCTCAAACTTCACTTCTCACCAGGATGTTGGGTGCACAAGTGGGTTTTAATTACATGTTCTCCCTGAGTCAATGCAACCTTTTGGCTTTTCCCACAATCAAAAAACACACTGCTTTGTCAAATGTCTGGTCTAAATATAAATGTGCCCTGCAAAGTGCATGCACCTTGTCAATGGCTGGTTTCTGCCTTGCTAACAAAATTGTTGGGATAGGCACTGACTCTGCAAGTTGATGAACTGCTGGTTTGAAAACAAATAGGTGGATGAATAGATATTTAAGCCATTCAATCATTTCTTTTTACAATGGGGACATTTAGCAACGCTACAGTGATACAGCAGTTTGGCAAGTGGTATGACACTGAGTGGGAAGCACAGAGAAATCTGGATTCTCTTTAATACTTGCACCCTGTCCGAGGGTCATTTTGCTCAGTTCACATTACACTTCTGCATTAAGAGAGAGAGAAAATCTTTCAAAAAGCTACTTGTTACCTCTGAAGATAGTGCAGTGCAGTGGGAAAACAAAGCAATCTGTCACTACTTCCATACTGCTAGAAAATTATTTCATAATTAGCTCCATCTCTGCAGTCAAGCTTACTCATTACTCATGAGGGTCTTCAATTACACTACCGGTCAAAGGTTTTAGAACACCTCAGTTTTTCCAGTTTTTCTTCAAATTTAATCAGTTGAATAACCTAAAATTGTGAAAAGGTAAGCACTAAACTGCCAGATGTTTAAATTTAAAGTTCAGGTTAGCAAAAACTGAAAAAAAGGAATTATTACAAACAGGCCTTCTTCAGAGAACACCTAATAGGCTACAACCTACATATGTTCTACAACAATTAAAGAAAATGAACCCTTACAAGTTGAAGCAAACAATTTGCACAGCTGTCCCAATGTCTGTAACACCATTCGGCTTAAAAGCCTTACTTGAAAGTAATACTTTATTTAAGAACACTTTTGAGTGAAAGCTTTGTGTCTGCATTAGTTTTTTCCAGGTACTGCTATCTTTCTTCTACATCCCAAAGAAGATGCATTTTAGGCTAACATGCAGCTCTAAGCTGTCTCAGTATGGATGAGGATGGTAGTGTAGAAATTGCGCCCTGCGATGGACTGGGCAAGTTGCATGCCTGCCTGGCTCCTTGTTCTGCCAGGACTGGTAGAGGCACCTCACAAACCTGAAATGGGTAAGTGACTTAGAAAATTGAAAAATGGATTAATGATAAAGCAGTCTGTTGCAAAATAAGCCATGCAGTGCATTTCCACACTAGAAACCTTGAACTGTGCATAAATGATTACAATTTGATATAAAGAAAGACCTTCTACAAAGATGAGTAGGATTTTGAAGAGAATCAGAATATCTTTATTGTCATTGTAACAAATACAACGAAATTAGGTTCCGTTCTGTGCAGTGTCAAAATATAAATAAAATATAATTAAAAAAAGGATAAGAAGAAATAAGGTAGAACACAAACATTCAACATAAGACCTTAATTGCACATGAACACTATTGCACAAGATGTCATCTATTGCACTGCTGCATTGGAGGTGATTAGGTGGCATTCAGTGCCCTAATAGCAACAGGGTAGAAACTGCTATTCAGTCTATTAGTCTTTGTTTTGATGCTCCTGTATCTTTTGCCTGATGGCAACAGTAGGAACGTGTCATGAGCAGGGTGTGAGGAGTCTTTTAAGATGTTTTTCGCTTTCCTGATGCAGCGAGAGCTGTGCAGTTCATCCAGAGATCGTAAAGTACAGCCGGTGGTCTCCTGGGCAGTCTTTACGATCCGCTGAAGTGTTTTTCTCTGCGCTGTTGTGCAGCTGGAAAACCACACACAGAGGCAGTAGCACAGGATACTCTCAATAGAGTAGCGATAGAAGGACACCAGCAGTTTTTGGGGGATGTTAGTTTTCCTGAGGACTCTTGGGAAATAAAGTCTCTGCTGAGCCTTCTTTGCCAGCTCTGCTGTGTTCACACCCCAGGACAGGTCTTCCATGATGTGGACTCCCAGGAAGCGGAAGTCTGACACCCTCTCCACACAATCCCCTCCGATGTAGAGTGGTTTGATGTCCGTTTTCTTTTTCCTGAAGTCTTCAACGAGCTCCTTGGTCTTACTTGTGTTCAGGAGCGGGTTGTTGTCAGTGCACCATGCTGTCAGCTGCTCCACTTCGTCCCTGTAGGCGGACTCATCCTCCCCAGAGATGAGCCCCACCACGGTGGTGTCATCTGCAAATTTGACAATGGTGTTGTTGTGGTGAGCGGGGGCACAGTCATGTGTGTACAGCGTGAAGAGCAGGGGGCTCAGCACACACCCCCGAGGAGAGCCAGTGCTGATGCTGATGGCCGAGGAGATGTGAGGGCCTACTCTAACACTTTGTGTGCAGTCTGTCAGGAAGTCTTTAATCCATATACAGGTAGAATACGGGAGTCCCAGGGCTAGCAGCTTGCACACTAATCTGTGAGGGAGGATGGTGTTAAAAGCAGAGCTAAAATCAATAAAGAGGAGACGTGCGTAGCTCCCCTGATGTTCCAGATGGGACAGGGTAGCATGGAGAGCAGCAGCAACAGCGTCCTCAGTAGACCTGTTAGCCCTGTAAGCAAATTGGTGTGCATCAAAGCTGGGAGGGATGAAGGACATGATATGACTCCGGACCAGTCTCTCAAAACACTTCATCAACAAGATATATGCAGCTGTGAATACAGGCAGGGTATACAGAATAAAGAATAAGGAGGAATGAGGATCTGGACAGGATGTATGGAGAACTTGGAATACTGGTAGAAGTAAGAAGTGAATGATTATGTTGGGTATGACACATGTGAAAGGATGCCACAAGAAATGGTTGTGAAGAATTTCATGGTAGTCATGGAGGAAGGTGGTGTAAAGAAATCCAGAGGAAAAGATGGACAGGCAATTGGGAGTAGTATCTAGAAAGAATGAGGATTTGGAGGTGGAGGAGGAGAGTGGAAAACAAAAACTATTGAAGTGTTGCTCTTGAGGCCAGAGTCCTATATGGCTATAGCCCTGAAGATGGTGATAATTATGAAAATAAAATTTGCAGAATAAATATACAGAGTTGAAAAAGAAACTCCCATCATTTACTCAGAAAAGTAATCTAATCTTACCATCAAATGTATACATAGCAGTGCACTGCCCAATGGGAAGAATGGATTCTTCTTCTTCAAAGTCGTCATCAAACTCTGCATAGATAGGCTGAGAAATATTGTCCTGACTGCTATCATCAGAATGAGCAGCTTCAGGGCTGAAAGCACACAGAAGTATTCAAAATTCAGGTTCTCTTCACACAATCCACCCACCAATTACAGTAAGCCTTTACACAAGTCTGTAAAGTTGTAAATTTGATCATTTCTTTTAATTAATTATTTTTAGCATTAGGTTAATGATGCTCTGTGCTCACACACATATTTATTCTTATTTAGGATGGAGACATAACACATGGTGAACTTTATTTAAATTCTGCTAAAATGGCAGAGATACAACTACAGCACCTAAGCTTGTTAATGCTTCCTCTTTGACTTTTAAGGAAAAATTTGAATAACACAGCTGATGAAGAAATAACTATGCTGTAAAGGGTTTATTTTTTATGTAATTACTATGGCTTTAATTTGCAATTATAAGGCTAAATAAACTAAGGGGCCAGAAGACTTTCAGAGTTTCATATTCAATTTCTGAACATATTCTATGGTGGCCCTGAAGTGCAATGTGCAAAAACAAATTAAATCATGCAAAAGCAAATCAGAAAACACAAAAACATATCAGAAGCAACAAATGCAAATGAAGCAGCGAACAATACATTACACGTATTAAATAATACATGTCAGTAGCATTTATACTAGTGCAATAAATATAATGCCAATATCAAATGTACTTTTGGCATTAAGTTATAGCTTCACTACCAATTAAAAATACTGAAATATGTTTGTAATACTTTAAAACACTGCTCTGACAGAGAGTCCTCAAAGTTAAGCAAATGTTATCTTTTATGCCAAAGTATAAAAGTGCTTTCAAAGGATAAGTGTTTTTTGGGTTTTCCAATTTATTTTTGCATTTCTAGATTTGCTTTTGCATTTCCAATTTGTTTTTGCGTATTCCCATTTATGTACTCTCATCTGTGTTTGTGTATTCTGATTTGCTTTTGCATATTAAATCCCGGGTATGACGTTAAACTGTATCCGGCCCTGTAAGTGGTGCTTCAACTTCCAGGGAAATCTTGGGAGTTGGTGGAACGACTGGCACTACAGCCACCATAAAAAAAATTCACACAGCTCCAAAACCAAAGACATTTTTAGAAATTTTTGTATCCTGGTCAAATTTTCTTTATCTTGTCTCGGGAATCAGGGAACACTAATGAGTTCTACAAATCATTTTTCTGGTGAGAATGGAGGTGCATTCTCCTCTTAGGGGGTAGTCCTGTTTTATTCCAGGGGTGTGCTAGAGCTGAATAGTGAGATGTGTAAGCAAGAGCTCTAAAAGAGGAGGACATAATTTTTTCACATAAAAAATGGGGGAATTCTCCATCAACGTCTCTCTAGAAAAACAAAAAAGCTCCCAGATCTGAATTACAGCAAATATAATGAAGGTTGAGAGATCTCTGATAATTATTTTACTTGTCAATATTTTTCTCTCTAATTTTTACACAAATTTAAGATACCAGTGTTACTGCAGAAATACCACCAGGAATACAGGAAGCAAACAACCCGTAAGATTTGTTAAACCAAACTTATGGGTGAATTGAGAAGCAGAGGGAAAGTTGTTCAAGTTAAAGGGAATATCAAACCTTGGAAGATGTCAGAAGCACATTAATTAATCTTTCTTCACAATCTAAAAGATTATAACAGATGCATAGCTGATGCAATATCCTAAAGACTTAATTCTTTTTTTTTTTGTCTTTTTAGTGGCATTATCACTAACTACTACAAGTTCTTTCTTTGTTGATCCAAAATTTGCACACCAGTTAAAATATCCCATCATTTCCTACAGCAGCATTCTGCCGGCTTCAACAAAATGACAACATCCACGAAACAAAATGAAATAAATTAATTTCAATGAAAGTAAAAATAATCCGAGAAATAAAATTAAATCAAGAAACACACAAATGAGATTCTGAAAAATAACACAAATGGCAGCAGAAACAATGCAGCAGAATTTAACAAAACTAATCATGACAGTATCTGGTAAATATCTGAAAAATGGGCTTTATGAGAAGTTATGTCATGTAAACCGCTGATTTCTGTACTCACCTGTCTTTTTCAAGTGACCCATTGTTGTTATTGATGGTAGTTGTTTGATTATAATGAGCATTGTACTTCAAGGTGTCACTGCGATTCACCTGCCGTCCCTCAGCATTCAACAAGTATGACTAGAGAATAAAAAGAAATACATGTATGTAAAAGGTATTTTCTATTTAGTCTGGCCAAACTTGTTCATGTAAAACAATTTATACAGAGATTCTGAAATGTTTATTTATACTATGCATTTTGGTAAATTTTCTTTTCTTATGGTCTTGCCTCATATTTTTGAACCTCCAGGCGAAGCCGTTCTATATTGTTCATGGTTTGAATGATTTGTGGCTCTAAGCTGTTCGGGTCACCCATCTGTGGAGTCTTCTGATAGACATCTTTCATTTTATTCAGAGCGTCCCTATGGACAGAAAATGTACAATATGAAAATAATACATTCCAGAATGACAAAAGGATGATGTAATTAACAGCTATTTTACAAACCCTTTTGTGGCACCATCTCTTTTAGAATGTTTAAGGTTAAAGTAGGAGGCAAGAATACTACAAAACAGCCTTTTTAATTCCTGAAAATATTAGTCTGAACACGTTTTATCTCCACATGCAAACAATTAAATGTACTGTAGACAGAGCACTGGGGGCAATGATGAATCACTGTTCTTCCTCCCACAATAAGTATTCCACAATAAAAGGACAAAAACACTGAGAAATAACTTTAAAAAATGGCTAATAGAAAAAAAGACTGCCCTCTGAGAGCTGTTACTCTCCAATAATGGACAATAAAGCTTGAATGCTTTGGAGGTAGGATGTAAAGCAAGAAAAGCTTTCTTTTTCCACATACAGCAGAATGAGATGCATCATCATTCTTTGTCAGAAGCTGCATCATCAAACCCTACAAGTTATGCAAACATTCCTAGGTTGTCTCCTGTACACCTCGATCTTTTAAAGTCCCATCACACTTTTAAAAGTCTTAAGCAATCCCCACCTCTGATCCAACTCCTTTTGTAGTTCCTTGTTCCGTTCATCTATTTTCTGTTGGAGTTTCTTTCTCCTTTGTTCTGGTGGAAGATGGCTGAAATCCTCAGAGTTTGTGGGCTGCATTCATAAAGTGATAGAATTCTACATTATATACTCAATCATAAAGTAATTTATCTTTTTACTTTGTTTTTACACTGGAATTTCATTCAACAAAATAAACATTCTTTAGAATGCTTTTAGCAAATGTTTTCTATATTTTTTTCTAAACTGTGCAAAGATCTGACTCACCTATGTATGAGAAAGTACAATTTTAGAATGTCTCCTGATCATTAGCATTAAAAGAATGCAAAACCAGGCCAGTTCTGTTCCCAAGTTATTTCCACTGTCTTTTTCCCTCAAAATGTTTCCTGACCCACCTAGTGAGAAGTCAAGAAAAATGACACCTTTTATTGGCTAGCTGATTTCATCTTGCCTAAAGAAAGGACCCGAGTTGCCTCGAAAGCCTGCATTTTGTAATCTTTTTAGTTAGCCAATAAAAGGTGTCATTTTGCTTGACTTCTCACTACATCCACAATGACTAACACGGTACAACACCCTAATACAATTGACCCACCTTTGCAGCTTACCTAGTTTCTGCTGTTATGCGCAGGTGCTGCACAAATGGCAATACCAATAAAGAGGCTGTTGTGCTGTAATATATTCTGCTAAATTTTAGCCTGCATCATACATACAACCAGAATGTAATCATAGCACTGAAGTGACATTTGCAAACAGTTGCTTTAGTGGTTTGGACTGATTTTCTGAAATTCACACTCAAAAGTCCACAGAGCTGCTGATGACAGGCAAGTACTGTACTTATTGCAGTCTGGGTTAATAACAGTGTTCAGCATGATTCTGAAATGCTTATGTGAAATGAGAAGTACACAATGAGCTATCAAGAAGCTATAAGAAACCTAAATAAGTAAATCAATAAATGCCTAATTAAGCACAGACAAAAAGAATATAAAATGCAGAAAAATAAGCAATTAGCAAAACAGTTTCTGTATTTCTTCTGAATTTTTCATTTGGATAGACACCAAGTTTTCTATTTATGTTACATTTGATGTGATAAACACAGACATCCTCCTATACAGCCATTGCTTATAATGGGGAAAATATTTGAAATCAGACTATCATCCTTGTTCTGGATCCTGTTATCAGTTAAAAAGTGATGTAACAGATAAAAAAAAATAAACCATACCCCTACTAGTTTTATAAAATTTTCAATATACAGAATATCCAAATACACTAGGAGTTTGTGTGCTGGTCTGCATATTAATCTGCTGGTACAATGTAAGCAAGTCACTAAGAAAAACATATTTAAAGAGTTTCACATGGGTAACATAATAAACTATTTCACCTTTAGCTAATGTAAAATATTTAGTCTTTATGTACAGTATATTCTTACACTCCAAATTTTTTTCTTCAGGACATAATTATTCTGGCTGCTCTTCCCTAAAACTACTAGTTAAATTTGGTAGTTTCATTCATGTCAATGTTGCATTTATCAATCTAAAGATTCCAGTATATAAAACACCAGAAATCTGGGAACACAATTACCATTTTTTTCTTGGTGCTTTTTTTTTTTGCACTGACCAATCTTGCATGCTGCTATATGAAAAGGCTAAACCATTTTTATTCTATTATAATCATTACTTTACTACTTATAAATGAAGAAAATGGGGGATGAGGATGTGTTCAGTAAGTTCACTAGTGTATAAGTTGCAACATGAGTCAATAGCCATCAAATGCAACAGTTACTCTGTTAGTTTAATAAAAAATAATCAAAAAAAACAAACAAGAAAAAAAAAGCAAAACATAAAATAGACTCCTGTTGTGTATTGATTTAACACTAGAATCCCTGAAGCCTATGAAAATATTCATTATGCAGGGACTGCTATCTCATCCCCTACTGAGGCAGCTGAAATCTGTTTACTCACACCTGAAGTATCATAAATTTATACCGGCTGTTACAGACTCAAATCAAATGTATGTTTTTATTATATAATAGTAATAATAATATAAGCTTACTACTCAAAACATTAATTGCAGAGAAAACCCGGGATCGAACCCACTACCTCTTGATAGTGAGAAAAGCGCTATATAAATGCAAAGAATTATTATTATTATTGTTGATTACGAGACAGTAGTTCATACTTCTGTATTAGCCAAGCGGAAATGTCTGCTTCGTATTGATTGATATATGAGCTTCAGTTTTTACACATTGAAGGCAACATGTAAAGTGATAATTTCTTTTTCTTCGGTTATAATCTTGAATAAAAAGCTTGTTTTGTTATGCCTTTTGTGAAAGTGTTTATTTAATATTTGGACTTCGGTCTTCACACATTTATATATACACTTCACGTCAACATTTTGTCATTATTACTATAACATGAAAAAAATTCTGTTTTAGTTATGTGTTCAGGGCGGCACAGTAGTAGAGCTGCTGCCTTGGAGTAAGGAGACCTGGGTTCGCTTCCCGGGTCCTCCCTGCGTGGAGTTTGCATGTTCTCTCTGTGTCTGCGTGGGTTTCCTCCCACTGTACAAAGATATGCAGGTTAGGTGCAATGGTGATCCTAAATTGTCCCTAGTATGTGTTTGGTGTGTGTATGTGTGTGTGTGTGTGCCCTGCGGTGGGCTGGCACCCTGCACGGGGTTTGTTCCTGCCTGGCGCCCTATGTTGGCTGGGATTGGCTCCAGCAGACTCCCCGTGACCCTGTGTTAGGATATAGCGGGTTGGACAATGACTGACTGACTGACTGACTAGTTATGTATTCAACATTTCTTGCCTCACATTTCCTGTCATCCTACATTTACATCGATCATTGTAGACACAGAACACACATGAAATGTATGTAGTCCAAATAACGATATATGATACATTTGCAAAACAAAGGTGCTGATGAGGAGGTGCGATGGAATTTAAGGTGGCCCGGCATTTTAAATATTTTTGTATGCTTCAGGGATTCTAGTGTTAATACTTGTACTTTGAGACCTTAAGACGTCTGCATTAGCTCGTATAATGAAATACTACAGTCACTATCATTTACACCAACAATAACACTAAAATTCTCAAATCTCAACTGCAGTATACTGTACATTTGAATTGTCAACTGCAGAATATCTCCAATACATCTGCTTAACTTGTATAACCCAATTACACACCAAATATCTTTATCCTGAAGCCCTCTTAGTTTCCATTTTGTGGTACACTTGGTCTTAAGTCTGTTAATGAAATTGCTATACTTCTAATATTCAAAGTGTAATTACCACTTTTTCATTCCTTATTTAAAAGTCACATTCCTGCCTTCATGCTTTCCTTCTGATGCATTATCCTTATTGGTATTTACTGCCATACTACATGCAGTTCAGAACAGGTCATCCACCTGAAGCTAAGTATATTCTGGCTGGTTCAGAACTTGGGTGGGAGACCACCTAGGAAAATCTTGGGTTGCTGCTGGAAGAGGTGTTGGTGAGGCCAGCAGGGGGCACTTACCCCGTTGTCTAAATGTGGATCCCAATGTACCAGTGCAGTGATGGAGACACTGTGCTGTAAAAATGGCACCGTCCTTAGGATGAGACATAAAACTGAGGTCCTGACTCTCTGTGGTCATAAAAGATCTCTGGGATTCTTTGTAAAGTGTAGGGTGTATCTACCATGGCCTAGTCATTTTGGCCCCCTAAACATCCCCCCTCTCTAATCGTCTCTCTCACCACTTCATTACCTAACAGCTACTGTGTGTTGAGTGTACTGGTGCAAAAATGGCTGACGTTGCATCATCCAGGTGGATCTTTTAAACATTAGTGGTGATTGAAGTGGCTCACCATTCACTGCAGCTCTTTGAGCAGTGACAAAAGTGCTATAGAAATGTAAAGAATTATTATTATTATCTCATGCTGTGTACAGTCACCATCTTGTTGGATTATTTGTTATTGTAATCTTTTTTTCTGTACTTTACATTATTTGCTTTGCAAAGCATGTTATAGGGTCTTTACCATGGAAGATGCAAAAGAAGAATATGCTTCATAGGACAGAATATTTGCATCCAAATCATGGATATCAACTTTTTAAAATAAATATTCTTTATCATCCCAAAAATGTATTCCACATTAACTATGAAATATGAAGGCTTACCATGAGAATGCCATATTATTAAGCACTAAATAGCGAAATGCTATGCAACACTAGCATCCTAATAAACATTAATAAATAAAGAGGGAAAAACTTCAAGGGTAATAAAAATATCACAGACCAACATAAGCTACCCCATACGAATAACACCTTAAATCAGAATAAGGTCAATGAGGAACAGATGGGCAGAAATTCACTGATAACTAAAGAAAGGCTAGCAGAAAACAAAATAAAAAATATTAAGAGGCCCCCAGGCCCTGCTCTAAAATCCACTTAGGACTTCTTTTCTGCTTGAATGTTCTTAGTTTATTTGGTGTCTGAAATCTAAAATTCTATGCACTTACAAACAACTTAAACCTCAGGGAATCCGATTCATTATTTTCTACTAAATTGCCAGAGAAATGAATACAAGCTCTGTTCCTAAATTAGGATTATTGCATGATCTCTCTTTTGCAGTATGCAGACAAAATGTTCTTTTCACAGTGATCACACTACCTAAAAGGTGAAGGACTGCTGTGAATTGTTCCTAAGTCGTGGAACTGGGTTTGTTTGCTCAGTTTTTCATTTACTGAAAATGTATATGCATTGTGAAATATGAAGAGGCATTGCCTTGTAGGAACTGATTAAAGAAAGGCCTGACAAAGTATACTGTGAATACGATAACAGTAAATACATCTTTATCAACTTTCACATGCATTTAAAACACATGAGAACTCTCTTTTTTAAAAAGATATTTAGAATTTTAAATGCAATTCTTTGTCTATAAATTGATAGCAAAAAAGCAACTTAGCCTGCACTAAGCTTGAACTGCAGGAAACACTTACCGTTCTCCTTAGGCTGCGGAACGAGGAGATTCGGGGTTTCACTGTCTTATTGATCTCGTTTAGACAGTAAGACAGAGGATCCCGGCTGAACTTGGGGGAAGGGGGTCCATTAACGGCCAAGGAAGAGGAGGATGGGCAGGAGTAAGCATTGAGAGGTAGGAGAGGAGGAGGGGGTAGCTAGGGGAAGATGGTGACAGACACAGGAAACAAGACATACGATATGAGCACTACAATCACAAAGTGAAAAAGGAAAAAACAACAGTTAGACTAAAACCACAGGAACAAAAGAATAATACCACAGTGCTGCCACCAACACCAACATTTACCCACAAGCCTAAGTCAAGCCAGCAATGAGAACTCTAAATGTTTAAAATGGAACACATCATGAGGGACATTTGATAAAAATTGAATTGTTGGATAAATACTTTACAATTGGCATACTGTCAATGAATCTCTAACATACTTCCAGTTAAAAATATCAATTATCAAGAAATACACACGGATGAACTAATTCAGCTGTAACATGTCTAGACAAATGGCAGTACATGTTACAGAAAATAAATTACTGATAAATACTTTTTTTTCCAGCTCCATTCCTAGGACTGCTCGGCATTCTTGGTCCTCACTCCAAGTAAAATGTCAATGTAGCATGTTCAAATGAAGTAACAGCCAAAATAACCATGAACCAATTTCAGCATGTAACACTATTGACTAAAACATACTCTTTACTGACAGCTCTTTTTCCTGGGCAAATTAAAAAAAATGTATTTATAGTCCTCAGAATGTAGTCCTTTAGAAAATTCTTCATCCTCCTCATAAAAGAGGATATCTTTAAATTGTAAATAACTACTCTCTTCGTACTACCCAAATCTCATACGCCTGGTGAGAAATTTCTACAGTTGTTAACTCAGACACAGAAATGAGTGAACTATAAAATTGAAAACATAATGATGATGACATTCACATTCTCAACATGTATACTTAAGCTTTTTCCCCTTACTCAGTATCTTTTTGCTACATGTTTTTTTACTTGCTCCTGAAATGTTTAATCTTATGCAGTAAAAAAAGTCTTTTATGATAAAGTAAGTTGCAAAACATCTAATTTTATCTCCTTCTGTCATAATAAGCTAAGCTGGTAAACCATGCATTGTTATCGCCAGAAATAAATGTCACATCTGAGCTCGCAATGGTGATGGACAGGAGTTTGCAGATAACTTTATCATCTGTAACAAGAGTAGGTAGCAGGTTGAGAAGACCCTTGAGAGGTGGAGATATGCTCAAGAAGAGAGAGGAATGAAGGTCAGTAGGACCAAGACAGAATACATGTGTGTGAAAGACAGGGAGGTCAGAGGAATGATGAGGATATAGGGAATAGAGATGGTGAAGGTTTAGAAGGTTACATACTTAGATTAAACAGTACAGAGTAACAAGGAGTGTGGAGAAGAGGACAGTGCACAGAGGCTGGAGTGTGTGGAGAAGAGTGTCAGGATTTGTGACAGACGGGTATCAGCAAGAGTGATAGGGAAGGTCTAAGAGATGGTAGTAAGACCCGCTATGTTATATGGTTTGGAGACGGTGGCCCTATCGAAAAGACAGGAGACAGAGCTGGAGGTGGCAGAGTTAAAGATGTTATGAATTTCACTGTTGTGATAAGGATGGACAGGATTAAAAATTAGTACATGGGAAAGTCAGCTCAATTTGGACGGTTTAGAGATAAAGCCAGAGGGACAAGATTGCACTGGTTTGGACATGTGCAGAGGAGAGATGCTGGGTATATTGGGAGAAGGATGCTAGGGTAGAGCTGCCAGGTAAGAGGAAAAAAGGAATATCTATGAGAAGGTTTATGGATGTGGTGAGAGAGGACATGCAGGTGGTGGGCGTGACAGAGGAAGATGGAGACGACAGGAAGATATGGAAAGAGATGATTCACTGTGGCGACAACAAACGGGAGCAGCCGAAAGACAAAGAAGAAGCTATTTAATAGGGAATTTCCTAAGTATTTTAGACCCGCCAAAATATACAACCCCTACCACATGTTCTGATATCCAGGATATCATCACAATTGTCTGTACCTGTAATATCTCCCAAGGGAAATAAGCAGGTAGCATCCTAATTTGATGTCAAAACTATCTTCACTGGCTCTGACTGAGCTCTTTAACCTACTAATACTAGGAAATTTATTCTGGCAACCAGAGCTTTTTTGTTCACTGCCTAAAGTGTGTGTGAGTGTCACCCATAGCAAAATAGCATAATGAGTAAAATGGAAAAAAAATTCTGTCAAAAAACTTTGCTCACACTTTATCACTACTGTTCAGTACACGTCCACACTATTCCAACTAATCAATTAGATAATTGCATTAACTCCTCTATGCCCACTTCTAAACAATCACAAATCACAAACTCTGACTTGGAGGTTCCAATTTTCATCTCAACCAGTTAAGTGCAACTTCATCTGCAATTAAAAAAAAACAGAGATGCAGCCCTGTACCCTTCAAACTATACACCTTGCTACACATTAATATCTTATCAATGCAAATCACATAAAGTTACTATACAAAAAAGACAAGACAATTCTAGGACAGAATTCATCTTAAATGGAAACTTTGCTGGAATGAAAGCAAGACGGCAGAGCAAATGGAATGGAGTCGGAAACTTTGATTGTTTTAAAAGAGTTGTTTCTGGAAAATGTACCAAATAATATTTCATACACTTGTTTTTCTAACTTTTATAAATGCCCTTTCACTACACCTGAAAATATGTAAGACAACAATTAGAAAGGCTTTTCTGCAGCAGTCTTTAAAGGCAAGTTCTGCAAGCAGAATCTACAAGATCCAATCAAAATGAAAGAATCTGTACTTGACAGGTTGATTTTGATGCTCTTATGCTGAAATTGATTTTCTGGCTTGAGGCATGAAGGGACAAAATGAAATGGTGGAAAGCAAAAAAAAAAAAACAAACAAATAAAATTAAATAGACAAAACTGTTTTCCCAAAGTCTTTTAAGAAGTATAAATTTGTTATTTGACTGGAGTAGGAGGGTAAAAGAATATGAATTATATTCTCCCTTGAATTCTAATTTAGAGAAGTGACACAACTAGATTTCTTCTCAGAAAGGCTGAAATGGCAAATAAGCTTTCATTATAAGAACCACTCAAATCTCACACCATAAGAAGTTAGGGAACAAATCTTTTACAAAATTATGTCCAATGGTAATCAGAAGGATAACAAGTTGTTCTGCCCTGAAATGCATAACCTTAGGATATAAATTAATTTGCAATGATCAAGCAATTTAAGACATTTTTAAATGACAGAACAGAACAAGCATCTTTTGTGTCTGATAAAGTAATTCTTGGAGTTGAAACTTCTTGGAAACCAGACCATTTTAGTATTTCGACTGTATTCAAAAAAGTAGACTTTAGAATAAAGATTAGCCTTTAATATATAAGGGAGACACTGAAATTGAAAAAGGTGGGAAAACAAGACATGACACATACTCTAAGGAGTCATTCAAAAGAAGAAACATAGATCACATCAAAAGAGACTAATCACAAGCAGCAAAACAAGACAGGGGTGGGGATGCTTTAAAACATGCATCTGAAGGGGCAGGGGTATTGTGAGAGGAGTTAGCCGTATTTGCTATGTCCAGAGGAAAATGAATGGCCAAAATAATTATTTTCTCATAAAACAATGACAATGTTTTTCTATAACTGGCATTCATCAGAGACTATTCTAATCTGCTCCCTGCAAACTTTCATTTAAAATAGTTATTTTATAATATGCTGGTATGTTGCTGGACCAAATGATTTGAACTGGACATATTAATATATTAAAAGAACAAAGATAGATACAGGCACTTATTCAAAGTAATGTATTTCATGTTAATGGCCTCTTTGACCTCATAATCTGTATGCCTATTTTAAAAGCTAGCAGTGAAGCAAGTTTGCTATAATGTCTTTAAAAAGTCCCACCTTTATATTCATCCAAATGATTAAAGCACAGACTTTTCAAGAATCTTGAATGCACCAACCATCTCTCTACAATGGACACAGGTTCCTAAGTGTGCCCGTGCTTTTTGAAATCACCAGTACTACACATTGTAACATTGTTGCCTTACAAATCCAGCTTCCCTCGCTCAAAGCTCATGCCTGGTCAATGTCTGTTAGGTTTGCACATTTTCTCTAGCCCTTGGTGAGCTCTCAGTTATCTCCCCCTCTTCTCAAAAGAAGTGAAGGTTAGGTTAACAGGTAATTCCAAATTGGTCTTATGTGAATACGAGTGTATCTTAAGAGTGAGGCCTGCAATAAACTAGCAACATGCCCTAGGCTGTTTCCTGCCTTGTGTCTTGAACTGCCCAAATAGGTCCTGCCACCCTGCAATGAAGATTTAAGAGGGTTTGAAAAGTGTTATGTTTTGGTAGTCAATTAGATGATGACCGTCAGCATGGATTCAACTAAAACTTTCCTGGCAGGAAAGAGAGTGGCAAAGTATTTAATACTACATAAAATTTATAGTCAGGTTTATAAACTATTCTGTGCATTCCTTTTTCTTAAAAAAAAAAAAAAAAACATCCATGACAATTAGAAGCAGAAGCATTAAACTAAAATGCTATGTGCTTTCATCAATAATAATGTTAGAAATTTTAGAACAAATGCTAAAATTCACATTTGAAACCACACATACTTTCTAAAAACATCAAGTGATGTTTCAAATGCCTTTCCTTACATTTGATGTTTTCAGTAACAAAATATGAATGTGTCTTTTTCCTAAAACAGCTCTCTAAATCCCATACACACTTAACAACTTATTTTTACAAGGTAAACTAATGAATTGCATCACTGCATTGCATTATTTTTCTGTTATTATATTTATATATTAAAGGTTTAAAATTCATGTTTTGCCCTACAAATGTACCCATATAATAATGTGCAGCTTTCCTTATTTGAGCTTTACTTTGCTTATAGAAACATAATATACAAGTTATGCTTGGTTAGGTATAATTTACCTAACTTAGGTTAGTTAGAGTTTTATTTTCCTCTGAAATAATAAAAGTCTACCTAACCTACAGTATGTAGAGAAGGTCTGCAATTGGCAATTATAGGTAAAAGAGCCCCACACCCTAAAATGTTTACAGTGCAATTAGAAGCCCAATACTGTTGTGTTAACAATTTTTAATTTAAACCATAGTACCCAAGATATGAGAAAAGTACTTTTTGGCACACTCCCACATTCTTAACAAACATTTTGTTAAAAGTCAGAATTCCTTCTAATGGGTCAGAGGGTAGAACTGAATACCCAGCAAAGAAAATGTTTAATTAAAGAAGATTTTGAAATTCTACCAGAGTGCCATGCCACATTCTTATTACATACATTCAGCCATGCAGAGTGACCAGGGAAGATTTCAAGAACTAAGATGACAGCATTAGAGCAGCTCGACTCTCTCAACATCGAACGACCTGATCAATAAATCTGACCTTTTTCTTCTACTATACAGAACACAGAAGAATAAATCTGACCTTTTTCTTCTATTATACGGAACACAGATTTTTAGCTCTAAAGAAGCCAACATTCTCGAATGTACTTCGTGCTAAAAACAGTAATATGTGATGCATGACTATGACTGAGACAAAACATCTCACGTTGTTTCAAAACAATGCAAGGCCTTCAAAATGGCCCATCTATTTAATATTCTAACCATGTCAACTATAATGAAGCAGACCACAATCTTGTGTTCTCCAAACTTGGAACGGAAATTGACAACAGTAAAAAAACAAAATACCAGAAAATCAGTGGTTTTGTTATATTGTTTGAAATTAGGCAGAGTCATGAAGCCTGGTCCCCTATCCCTTGTACTAATCAATAACCATCTTTATTACTTCTATGCATACTTTCATATCTGGTAGCTATTTAAAAGCTAAGCCTCAAGGGGCGTCTCATTATACTCATCAACTAATAAAAAGTAAAGCAATAGGCATGAAAGGCAACTATTACATATGGTTATATTTAAATAAAATAGTGCATGTTTGCAAACTTGACAAAGTGATTTGTAACTAACATATATTTGACAACAATACACGTGCTAAAAAAGTTCATAGTGATTTTGATTATTATACTGTTTTAAATCTCAATGAATGCAAAAAAAAACTGCAAATTAACCAAACTGCCACAATCATAGTAACTTCTAATTAGTAAAACCAATACATCTGACACAGAATACAGACATGTTTGGAGAGTATGCAAATGAAAGCAGAAAGCCGCAGAGTGAAACATTAATTTTCTTCCATTTTTCTCCAAACAAAAAATGAAACAACAAAACTTATCAGATTTAAATGCCTGGTGGAGGGAGAAACACTATTGTACAAAAAATGTAAGCATAGAAACTCTTTCTAAAATAAGACAAATTAAACAAATACAATTTTACAAGTAATTTACATTATGATAGCTTTATTTAGAATAGCAGATTGCCTGAATATGTTATGTTATCAAACTCTTGTTTTTGACCAGGTCTGGTATTTCGATATTTCGAGCTGAGAGGGATGTTAAAAATGTTAAATAAAGCCAGAAGTAAAATGACCAATTACAAACAATATAACCAAAGAGAGACAAAGCAAAGCTGAAGAAACTGAACATGGTGCTTGAAAGAAAGCAATGGTATGTGAACTTTAAGAAATTCTACTTGGCCAACACACTATCAAACAAGAACTTTGCAGACTGAAGGCCTGTTCCTTTGATAATCTCTAACAGACTCTACCTTGTTCTTCTTACTGAAGGGCCACAATTTATTTTTGTTCTTCATGGTTGCACGGTGATCAATACGAGAATCAGCAGGAGTTTTAGGTGTCCCAAGGCTGCTGTCAGAAGCAGTCCGATTTATGCCTTGACTGTAATCTTCAAACTCCTGATCCATTGGTCTCTCAAATCCAGATTTGTTCAACTCAATCAGTGTCAAAGTATCCTGAACAAAAACAAACTACCTTTAAAAAAATGTTTCACCAAACATTAATATTGAAAACTTTTTAAAAGTAGCCTAGAGCCCCAAATAACCCTGTACTTAGGTGCCAAAAAAGAGATATCCAGATTTGACTGTATTTTTCCTAATGTTGTATGCGTTTTGTATGACCAATGCAGTTATTACAAGAAGATAAGCTGTATATGTGTGTGTGACAGTAATGAATTATTCTTGCTTTAGCATTAAGCAGATTCAGATATACTGGGTAACTGAAACATCCATTGGAATGAAAAAAATGTACATTCTACCTATATGTGGAATAAAATGAATTCTTTTGTAATGTGAAGGAGGCATTTACATTTAGTGATAATTGTAAAAATATGTGTAATAAATTTACAATTCAATATTTGCAGGTTTAAAAGCAGTGATATTGCTAAATACGGTAGTTGGTATAACTGCTCCATTATTTAAGCCATGCAGATGGTCTGTTCTCATTTTTGGTATTAAAATTATATGTAGACAAGTATACATCATCACTTCAAAATAGTTGGAGGACTGAAACCCTCCCGGTCCAGTTTCTTGATCTTAGTTCAAACTTCAGAGCTTGCATTCCAACTTCATGTCTATCTTTGATACTATAAATGGGGAGGGTTACGTCAGAAAGGGCATCCAGTGTAAAATTTTGCCAAATCAATATGCAGACAATACAAATTTCCATACCGGATTGGTCGAGCCCTGGGTTAACAATGACCGCCGCCAGTACTGTTAGCCAACAGGGTGCTGGCGGAAATTGGGCTACTGTTGGCCGAAGAAGAAGAAGAGGGGCGAGACGTGTCCGGAGGCAGGAGGAGAGGAGGAAAGTAAAGAGAGTGGAGTGGAGCGGAGGGTAGGAACTTTGAATGTTGGCAGTATGACTGGTAAGGGGAGAGAGTTAGCAGATATGGTGGAGAGAAGGAAGGTTGATATATTGTGCGTGCAAGAGACTAAATGGAAGGGGAGGTGGATTGGAGGTGGATTCAAATTGTTCTATCATGGTGTGGATGGGAGGAGAAATGGGGTAGGAGTTATTCTGAAAGAACAGTATGTCAAAAGTGTTTTGGAGGTGAAAAGAGTGTCAGGCAGAGTAATGATTATGAAGCTGAAAATTGGAGGTGTGATGATGAATGTTGTTAGTGCATATGCACCGCAAGCTGGGTGTGCCATGGGTGAAAAAGAAGATTTTTGGAGTGAGTTGGATGAAGTGATGAACAGTGTACCCAAGGGATAGAAAGTGGTGATTGGAGCAGATTTCAATGGGCATGTTGGTGAGGGGAACAGTGGAGACGAGGAGGTGATGGGTAGGTATGGTGTCAAGGAGAGAAATGAAGGTCAGAGGACAGTGGATTTTGCCAAAAGGATGGGCATGGCTGTGGTGAATACGTATTTTAAGAAGAGGGAGGAACACAGGGTGATGTACACGAGTGGAGGAAGAAGCACACAGGTAGATTACATCCTATGCAGAAGAGTTGATCTGAAGGAGATTGAAGACTGCAAAGTGGTGGCAGGGGAAAGTGTAGTTAAGCAGCATAGGATGGTGGTCTGTAGGATGACGCTGGAGATCAAGAAGAGGAAGAGAGTGAGGGCAGAGCCAAGGATCAAATGGTGGAAGTTGAAAAAGGAAGACTGCAAGGTTGAGTTTAGGGAAGAGGTGAGACAGGCACTGGGTGGCAGTGAAGAGTTACCAGACAGCTGGGAAACTACAGCAGATGTAGTAAGGGTGACAGCAAGAAGGGTGCTTGGCGTGACATCTGGAAAGAGGAAGGAGAAAAAGGAAACCTGGTGGTGGAATTAGGAAATACAGGAGAGTATACAGAGGAAGAGGATGGCAAATAAGAAGTGGGATAGTCAGAGAGATGCAGAAAGAAGACAAGAGTACAAGAAGATAAGGCACAAGGTGAAGAGAGAGGTGGCGAAGGCTAAAGAAAAGGAGTATGATAAGTTGTATGAGAGGTTGGACACTAAGGAGGGAGAAAACGACCTGTACCAATTGGCTAGACAGAGGGACAGAGCTGGGAAAGATGTGCAGCATGTTAGGGTGATAAAGATGGAAACATACTCACAAGCGAGTAGAGTGTGTTGAGCAGATGGAAAGAGTACTTTGAGAGGCTGATGAATGAAGAGAACAAGAGAGAGAAGAGGTTGGATGATGTGGAGATAGTGAATCAGGAAATGCAACGGATTAGCAAGGAGAAAGTAAGGACATCTATTAAAAGGATGAAAAATGGAAAGGCCGTTGGTCCAGATGACATACCTATGGAAGCATGGAGGTGTTTAGGAGAGATGGCAGTGGAGTTTTTAACCAGATTGTTTAATGGAATCTTGGAAAGTGAAAGCATGCCTGAGGAGTGGAGAAGAAGTGTACTGGTGCCGATATTTAAGAATAAGAACTGCAGTAACTACAGGGGAATAATATTGATGACCCACAGCATGAAGTTATGGGAAAGAGTAGTGGAAGCTAGGTTAGGAAGTGAGGTGATGATTAGTGAGCAGCAGTATGGTTTCATGCCAAGAAAGAGCACCACAAATGCAATGTTTGCTCTGAGGGTGTTGATGAAGAAGTATAGACAAGGCCAGAAGGAGTTGCATTGCGTCTTTGTGGACCTGGAGAAAGCATATGACAGGGTGCCTCGAGAGGAGCTGTGGTATTGTATGAGGAAGTCGGGAGTGGCAGAGAAGTATGTAAGAGTTGTACAGGATATGTACGAGGGAAGTGTGACAGTGGTGAGGTCTGCGGTAGAAGTGACGGATGCATTCAAGTTGGAGGTGGGATTACATCAGGGATCGGCTCTGAGCCCTTTCTTATTTGCAATGGTGTTGGACAGGTTGACAGACGAGATTAGACAGGAGTCCCCTTGGACTATGATGTTTGCTGATGACATTGTGATCTGTAGCGATAGTAGGGAGCAGGTTGAGGAGACCCTGGAGAAGTGGAGATATGCTCAGAGAGGAGAGGAATGAAGGTCAGTAGGAACAAGACAGAATACATGTATGTAAATGAGAGGGAGGTCAGTGGAATGGTAAGGATGCAGGGAGTAGAGTTGGCGAAGATGGATGAGTTTAAATACTTGGGATCAATATCACAGAGTAATGGTGACTGTGGAAGAGAAGTGAAAAAGAGTGCAGGCAGGGTGGAATGGGTGGAGAAGAGTGTCAGGAGTATTTTGTGACAGACGGGTATCAGCAAGAGTGAAAGGGAAGGTCTACAGGACGGTAGTGAGACCAGCTATGTTATATGGGTTGGAGACAGTGGAACTGACCAGAAAGCAGGAGACAAAGCTGGAGGTAGCAGAGTTAAAGATGCTAAGATTTGCACTGGGTGTAACGAGGATGGATAGGATTAGAAATAAGTACATTAGAGGGTCAGCTCAAGTTGGACGGTTGGGAGACAAAGTCAGAGAGGCTAGATTGCGTTGGTTTGGACATGTGTAGAGGAGAGATGCTGAGTATATTGGGAGAAGGATGCTAAGGATGGAGCTGCCAGGGAAGAGGAAAAGAAGAAGGCCTAAGCGAAGGTTTATGGATGTGGTGAGAGAGGACATGCAGGTGATGGGTGTAACAGAGCAAGATGCAGAGGACAGAAAGATATGGAAGAAGATGATCCGCTGTGGCAACCCCTAACGGGAGCAGCCGAAAGAATTAGAAGAAGATAAAAATCACAACTTGCAAAAGTTTTTGTAGCCAGCTATTAGTCTTTGACTACTTCTTTTTGGACATTTGCCCCATTCTTCCTTGCAGATCACTTCCAGATGCCAGGTATTATTGGTCTCTCTTGTATTCACAGCCTATTTACGGTGTACTCAAAGGTTTTCAATGATGTTTGTGTCTGGGGACTAAATGGACCATTCCAAAATTTTCACCATTTTATTGTTGAGGTACTTCATAGTAGATATCATAGTGTGTTCTGGATGTCTTGTTGTAAAAGACATCCTTTTTTCAGCTTAGGTTTCTGGACTATCTAGTCTGACATTCTCCTTGAGGGCTATTTTTATTTAGTAGAATCCATTGTTCCTTACAACGTACATAAAGATGCAAACAGAAGCTGAGAATTTACTGACATAGGCCATACCTATTTTTTTTTCTTTAATGCTATAATAAGCAAAATGTTAGTAAACAGCATGTATAATTAAACCAAAGAAAATAAAGGGCCCAGGATATTTTAAATTACATCCTTTGATATGGTAAGTAGAACTTAAATAGAAAATGTCATCTATGACTTAGCTAAAATAAGAATCTAGGACATATACCAACAACACTTGCTTCAGTTACTAACGTCAATTTCAGATAAATCAAGTACTGCATCTTACAGATGCACAGAACAAAGGTCTGCTCAGATGAAGTGTTTGGGACTAAATTCAAAGGGGCAACTCACATTCTTCTCATTAATGACATCAGCTGCCTTGTTAATGCCATCCAGACATTTTCCAATGATTGGTATCACACGACGTTCTATGTCGGCAAAGGTACGATAACCATCTGCTAGCTTCTTGATGCGCCTCTCATCCATATCCTGCATCTTCTGAAAATGCAAATCCATTTAATATAAATGAATCTGTCATATTAAAAAGTACCTTCATTTTAAAAATAAGAAAGTTAAATAATTGATACAATTTGCTAAATATCAATATAAAAGTATCTAAACAATGCTATTTTCTTTCCTATAATGTGAAAGAGTATTAAGAAAAATGCAATCATCATGTGGTATCAGTGTTGCTTCCACAACTTAATTGTTTCAAATACTAGTGATTAATAAAATTGTTTTGACCTTCTCCATAATGACTTTTTATGACAATATCTCTACCAAAGATTGGAATTAACTAGAAATGACTGGTTTGAGTGGCTGGACCAGGCCAAGGGGTTGCCCACGTAACACCTGGCTGTGGCAGATACAGGGTTATTTCCGGAGGGTGGGACTGGACCGCGTGTCTGCCTGGGGGGTTGCAAACCGGGATCCCGAGTTGTTTCGTTGTGTACTGGGTGCAGCAATGCACTGTACCAGTGCATGCTCCCCAATTGACTTGACTTGGTTTTAGCATCCCTCCTGTGGGTTCACTCTACTGTTCATCTGAAACGTAAAGCCAGGAAGATCTTATCTGACCCATTGCACCCTACTCTGCATCTATTCAGTCTCCTTCTATATGGTAAAACCTCTTTGGTCAATTAAGACCATCACAGATTTTATAATTGTACCATTATTCACAGGTGGTGAGCTGTATGAACATTTAACCTTATAAAGTAACATGACAAACATCAAAGTGTTCTATTGTTATTCTGATTGTTTAGAGGCAAATGGAGAAGGGCAAGTGTGGATGTCTTATGTTAGTATTAATGTTCAATTCAAATGCCACATTAACTTATTTTGTTTTATTATGGAAATAAAGTAACCTTAATATATAACACAAGTTGCAGTTAATTTATTAATAGAAAGTAAACATCCTTCATTTATGGTTCTGCACCCAAAAATTCCTCTTTCAACAAAATGCCCCTGGAACACAATTGTTTTATTGCTCTGTACAGTCGGTATTGAAAGGTTTTTATTTAGCTTGCCAGAATCTACAAAATACAATTAAGCTATACTGTTTTACAATTTCACCATTACCAGAATATTACTTACATATATATACACTCATAATCTTAATCCAATTGATGGTGAGCATGATTTATACCATGGTTTAGTTCTTAGCCTTTAAACATGTTTTAAACTCAACATCTTGGCTTTAGTCTCAAAACAACATAATGCAACATCCTGAAACCAAATAAACCCATTTCAGGGGCTATAGCCTAAGAAGACCATAAAGTTGTGCCCATTGCTTACATTAAATATCTGAGGCATGTCTATGAAATAGAACTGGTTTTGGTCCTTATTATACTTCTGAAGCTGAGCTGCGTAGTCATTCTTGCATTCCTCCGCTACGTGAGCCCTCAGGTTTGCGTGCTGTTTTGCCTGAGAAAAAGAAGGAGGAAAAAAAAAATATTGTCACCAGTACAATGCTAACAGTTTCTGCTTTGTCAATGAAACACATCTTGACTGATATTTCACAACTTTCCTGTTAATTCAATTAGAGGCAAATAATACCTTCTCTACATCAGCTTTTGTGGCATTGATGTCTTGATCTATCCGCTCAGCATTTAAACCAGCTTTTTCTGCTTCTCTCCACTCCCGCTCAAACCGCCGCTTGCTCTATGGGTGAGAGAACCAAGATAACATAAAAGTGGATACACTTGTAGACATGTAAGAGGTAGGTTAAAAAATGCACCAGCCTGCTGTCTTTTTTTCAACCATACTGTAAACTAAATACTGATGTACTAGTCAGCTGAACAGCAGTAATTAATAGACAATCAATCTAATTATTGAAATGGGTTCATCCAAAACAAGTTTCTATGGTCATAATTTTGACTTGTATAGAGAACGGTGAAATTCTTAAATGTATGAATGCAAAACATCGGCATTCTCAAGCACCACAACAAGTTCAAATTTACTGTCACATGTACACAGAACAATGACATTCTTACTTGCACATCTTCTACAGACTAGTTATAGTACCATAATGCAAACAACAGATAATGAATAAAGCACCACATATAAAATATAAGAACTCACATATGTCTACATGCACACAAATACAAACACACACACACACACAACAAGCAAACATCTTAGGCAGTTTTGAAAAAATGCTGTAAAGTGTGAATGTTTTCAAAGATAATGCAATGAATAGTTTTTATTAAATCAATAAACTTTCTAGAAAATGAAATAAACAGAAGAAAAAACATCAATGAAATTAATTGTTCTGGTGTGACCACTCCACTTAGGTCCACTATCATGCTGTTTTTTGAAGGTATTCATGTAGTTCGCTGTTTCAAGCCTTTTGGAAAACTTCCCACAGTTCTTCTTTGACTGTCTTACTTACAGAGACATCTTACTTGCTTCTGTCTCTGCAAGTACTCCCAGTCTGACCTGGTGTTGTTGAGATCAGGGCTCTATGTGGGCCATACCACTTGTTGAAGGATTTTCTTGTTATACTCCAGATAGCTTTTTAGGATTCTGGCTAGTGTTTAGCATCATTGTCAGGCTACAGAATGAAGTTGGGACCAATCATGTCCCTTGGTGATGGTACTACATGAAAGATGAGAATCTGCCTGTACTTCTCAGTTTTGAGGAGCCAATAGTTAAGCACCATGAGCATGAAAAAAGAGTTATATAAATAAAATGTATTATAATTATCATTATCAATCTTGATTAAATCAACCAATTCCATTTACAAAAATGCATCCTCACACTCAGAGGGAACCTCAGTCATGCTTCATTGCTGCCTGCAGACATTCATCCATATACCATCCTCCAGTCTTTCAGTATACAAACTTCCCATTGTTAGAAACAAACTTTTAAAATTTCAACTCATCACTCCAGAGCACAAACTGCCATTCCTCAGCCCCTAGGTCCTTGACTTTTTGTTTGACAAGTTATTTCGGCTTATTTCCACCTTGGAGGAATGGCCATTTGGTCGCAACTCTTCCATGAAGACAACTTCTGATTAGACTTCACCGAATTGTAAATTGGTGTACCTGGGTTCCAGAAGTTTTCTCCAGTTCTAAGGTGATAGTGGTACTGAACATCTTCTGGTTTCAAAGGGAAGTAAGCTTGATGTATTTCTTATTTGCTGCACTCGGTTTCTGTGGCCAACCACTGTGTTTTAGTCCTTAGCATTCTGTAAACATCTGTCTCCTTGGGAGAGACCTTCATGATGCAGAATGACTACCGTCTCTCTTGCCGTTATGCTTATTTTTGCCATGATATAAGATTTGCAAGTTAAACTGCCATATCTACTGCAACTTCATATTTTTAGTATGGTTTCTCTTGCCCAGTTTTATTCCCTATAAACACAGCCTTCTATTTGAAGGGATGGGCACTGGTACAATGAATGTGACATACTTTTTAAAACTTTCAGAAAGTTTTAAAGTAAGATGTTTTGAGCAAAAGACGTCTCCACTGAGCATGCTATGGGAAATCTACACGTTTCTACAATCTCTTTGCTATGCAGGCACTGTGTTCACGTTTTACAACCTTAACCAAATAGCCATTTTTAAGCTAAAGCTAAAACGAAAACAAATCTGAATTGATTTTCTGATATTAAAAACTCTGTTACCAAAAATAAACCCTAAAGCAGAAATAATCAAAAGTTCAAAAAATTAAACTGAAACTAAACTCAATATGAAATATGATGTGAAAACAGTATACAAATAAAAATGAATTAAAAAAATGTTGCTAAAATATTCTTTACTTGCAGGTGGAATCAACAAATACAGGTAACAGTGGATAGCAACTGCTGCAAGCAAGATCCTTTAAGGCTGAACGATTTTTAAATGTAGAAAATATGCTCCTGTACAGATATCAAATTAACTTTTATATTTTAAATTATTTTGATATGTAAAAGAATAGTGGATAAGACAGTATTATGTTTGCAAGGATTTATCTAGAACACTTTCAACTAAGCTAGTGGATAAAGTCCACTGCAGGGCCCATATACATTCATGCTTAAACACACCAAGTCAATTTAGCATCTTAATGCTAAAAGAAAATATGCTGAGGAAAAGAGTCATTTTTGTATTAAATGCCTCTATTCATCAAGATTACTGTAATTCTGAGACATAGGAAGAGTATGTTACTGCGACATGTATTTTTTATTCTTGTAAATGGACATTTCAACACCTCCTTCTCACTCTTCTGAAGGACTCATTATGCAAGTTGCTGCTATTACTCATTTAGCTTTAAGGCACAGTCTGTGTTAGCACTAACATTGCATCAAAAAACCCACATACTGCCACTTACATTTTTGATGTTATTGTGTTGGGCCATTTTCATGATTAACTATATTATCAGCCAAACAACTTAACTGTTTAAAGGAATTATGCTGAGCCTAATTTGCAACCAAAAAACAACATTTATATAGATATAGGACTGAAATCTCTTACAACAAAAGAAATAACATAGTAGCCAAAAACTGTGGAAGGAGTACCAGTTCATCATGGAGAATTGTCTCTTACGCATGCACATACTCATGGCTGTTAGAGTTTAGTCAGCCTAAAATCACTCGTGATATACAATGTAGAATCTTTAGAATAAATCACAGTTCCTGGAAGAAATCTCACACAAAGATTTCACCTCCAATAATCAAATGGAGATACCTTGTCCAGGATACTGAAACACTTCAAGCTCCAGCTTCCTGTGAAGACAAAACACTATTTACAAGCAGTATATGTTCTTGGCTAATGGAATAACCATAGTAGCCACCAGCATCTGGAGCAGGTTGTTGATGCTTTATTACATGACCACAGCAATGAATAAAACAATGTATTGTGACAAAGTGTTGAGAAGCAACACTTATATGTAATGCATACTGCAACCATAATGATTTAAAGAAGCATTTATTACTGTTCAAAATTCTTTTGTTTTTGAACTTCTGAAGTCAGCTTATGTAGTAGTTGCAGCTTTCCTATTATATCGTAGCTGATATTCCCAGTACGTGACTATTGTAGGAACACAATTTTGTAATAAAGCCATCCTAGTTCACTCTCAAGATGTTTTAACTTTGAAATATACTGCCATTAATGAGTGTAACGATATACATGACTGAGTCTGAGTTGTTGAGAAAATGACGAGAAGTACAAGCAGAATGAAATTTGAAACTTGGCTGCTAGTCTGGAATTGTTCTCTGAGGAAGCAACATCAGTGTGTAGATTAGCGAGTATAGAGTATAAAAAACATGATTTCATTTTCAAACAATGTTCCGCATTTTAAAGAAAAAAACACAATACTTCACATTAGAGAAGGTCAGGTCAGTAAATTCAAATCCAGCTTAGATATAAAAATGATTTAACTTGAACCTAAACTCAACATAATGACTGGTTCAGAATGGTCAAACAAGAGCAAATTAAGCACTGAAGAAGAAAAAAAAAAAACTAAAAAATTGCTCCAGTGTGATGCCAATAGATTGTGTATGAACATACTGTATACAAAAACTGACTAATTTCACACAGCCACTGCTGCCTCGTCCTGGGATTAATTCAGCCCTGTAACATACTGTGTGACAGAGAAATAAAGATGGCAGTAACATGCACTAAATAACATGATTTATGTTATAATCAACAATTCATTTGTCTACGTGTACAAAAGGATGCGACTCCAAAGGCACTCTAAACTGAATGTAAACTACTTATTTTCCATTTTAGCCAGCAATCCTACTGTGAAGGGCAGAGGCAAGCACAAGGGGAGATGTGGTAGTAACAAAATTAAAATTAAATGTCGACAAAATGAGATGCACAAAAAAGCACCATAAGAGCCGAATTTATTGTATAACCCAACATTTATGCCAAGACAACTATTTTAACTGTACAAAGATACAGGTAAGAAGAAACCTGCGTGCAACAGTATTGTGCCCATTCAGAAAGGTGCCTTTACTGAATTTTGTATTATGCAATGAAGTGTGGATGATAAACATCAACAGTAAGCACTTTGTAAAGCTTACAGAAATACACAGTACAGATGCTTTTGTTTAATTGCACAGTTAAAAGCTGAATGTAACTGAAGCATTTTTGTTTATTCTTATTAAGCAGTCATTTTCAAATCATTGTGTATTTAAAGAGCCAGATATAATGCTCAAATAACATAATGAAGAAAATGGATGGATGGTAAATATTGCTGTAGTACAAAGAGATGGACTGCATGCATTTAAATTCAGTACTTATTCACTTATCCTTTTGTATTTTAATCAAAAAATTATTTTACTGTTAATCCCCTGGCTGCAAAACATCATATACTGCATGTTAAAGACAAATTTTATATCTTTAAACACAAAGTCTGCTTAACCTGTACTGACATCTTCTATAAAAATCTACTAAACGTCACTTGCACATATTCAACTCATTTAAACTAAGACTTCAGTAAAAGTACACTAATGTTCAAAAGTTTACAATCACCCAGATTTTTTCCATGTTTCTGATAAAAAAAAAAAAACATTTTAATTAAGTTACCATACAATTGACTTAAAGCAGGTTAGGTGGATTGGCGATTCTAAATTGGCCCTAGTGTGTGCTTGGTGTGTGGGTGTGTTTGTGTGTGTCCTGTGGTGGGTTGGCACCCTGCCCAGGATTGGTTCCTGCCTTGTGCCCTGTGTTGGCTGGGATTGGCTCCAGCAGACCCCCCGTGACCCTGTGTTCGGATTCAGCGGGTTGGAAAATGGATGGATGGATGGAATATAGCCAAGACAATATTAATGTTACAAATGGCTATTACTGCTTGCAATCATTAGTTTATGACTTAATTATTAACATTATGAATGTAAAACCTCACTTTCAACTAATTATCAGAGAAATCTTTGTAATTGAGTCAGCACAGCTTAAACTTGTTATTCTGTTTAATAAAGAAAGTAAATCATCATTCCATAGGTTGCAAGGTACTAACAACCTGAAACTTAAAAATAGCCAAAAAGAAAAAAAAAAAAGTCAGCCGATTGCTGCTTTGTAAAGTAAAGCTTATTCCATGTGACAGACTACCAAGAAACTGAAGATTTCATACAAAGGTGTTGTCCACTGCTGTCATGACAGAACATGGCAAATTGGACCAAACCAGAAAAGAGAAAGAAGTGGAAGGCCCAGATGCACAGCTGAATCTGAGTCTGTGGTATGAGAAACAGATGGCTGCTTCCTTAAATACACACTAAATACCAGTCTCTGAAACAGTGAAATGATGACTCCAGGATACTGGCAATAGTCAGTCATCTAAATTGTAATGTTTGTGTTCTTTTACTGATTTTAACCTTTACTTTTTATTTGCCAGTTTCAGATTATGGCCTTTTCTTTGAAACTCTGCCTCTAACACCCAGCATCCTAAATGGATCTCTAATAACCATTTTGCAATTTGCATTTAAACATAATCAATTAAGGATGAGCTCACAGAGATTACCATACGGACACTAGAGTAATAACTGCTGAAAATGGGGCTTTGCAGATGTTTATTAATAATAAATTACAAATAAATCATTTAAAGCAGTAATAGCCACTTGTTATTACATTAGTGATGTCTTGGCTATATTTCTACATAAATGTAATGGTACCTTGGTTAAAAAAAAAACTTTCCAAACTTTTGAACACTTATGGCAAAATGCTGTGGTTAAGGTTAATCAGAAATTTGTTAATGGATTTGACTAAACATCTATAAAATGGTTATCAACGCACAGTGGTTCATTCACCTCAACAAGGCGAGTTGGTTTCATTATGACTCAATGCCAACATACTATTACAATATATTGCAATTAAAGCTATTCCCATGGATGGAACATATTTTAAATTAAAAATATATTTTATACCTACAGTTTTATGCATTTTTTAAACTCTGAACTACCAAGACAGGAGGGCCTATAATAATATCTTCTTCACTTTCTGGACAGAAACTTTACTACTGATATTTAAAATGTAGATTCCTCTTTCATGCCACCTGCCAGCCAGCACCACCCAACAACAGGCATTACTATTTATTTCTCGAGAAACAAGTATTAAATTTCTACTTAGACTGGAAGGAAGTAAGTGCCAAATGTTCAGCTACAGCAGATTTTTACATGGAATGTGATGAGGTGTATAAAATTTGCCTTTACAAAAAATCAGTCCAAATTAATTCCAGTATTTTGTATATTTTTAACATTTAGTAGGTGAGATGGTATAAAAAACAATAATGGTTTTAAATAATAACAACATTATTCTGAAACCCACTTAATGTTACACCCTTTGTGATGACAGAAGGGGGAAGAGCTGTCTTTAAGATGTGCCACCTTCAATACCAGTGAACAGAGAACACCAAGAACTAGACTAATGGTCCTTCTAAAAAAACAAAGGGCCATTCCAGACCATGGAAGGAATATCAGTGTTTGGATGGAAGTATCCCTAAAACAGAATTTAAATTAGCATAATAACCAAAGGCACTTCGAATTTGCAGTTGGGATATGAGTTGGAGTAAAGATTCATGGGGATGAGGAAAAGAAACCATAACTTAAAAGAGGAGATATTCAAAGAAAGTGTTTTACAGTAATATGAAGATGAAATAGGACAGGCCACATTATCAAGCTGACAAAGGCTTAATACAAGTGAATGTAGCACCAAAAATGGCTCTTTTGTCCTCCATTTATTTGGTACTTTTTAGTTCTTCAATTTTCAACACTTTCTTGAGCTTCTTTATTTATTGAAGTATTTTTTTTTTATATTTCGGCCTTTTAGCATCATTGTACGTAAGAATAGTGAGCACAAGAGCAAACCCCTTCTCTTTATAATACATAAACATGAATAAAATTTAACTGAAAGCTACACACTTTAAACAGCACTTAAATGAAATATTTCCAAAGTGTGAACTCTAGGAAAAAGAAAGGATACCAGAAAAAGGCCCAAGAACAGACTAGGTTCTCTAGACCTGCCATGGCAGACATTTAACTGGAACTATTTTTTTTTAATTGTAGATTTTGTGCCTTTAATTAAGTTATTTGTACACTCTTTCTCACTGTCATATTTAAATAATAATTCCACAGGCATTTAGGCATTTGCATTTTCAAATTAAATTTTTTGAAGTGTTAGGCATATTAAAGCCTGGTATATTTGCTTTTCTGAAAAGAATTCTTTATTTCAAAGTAAATCTACTATATAATAAAACACTACGGTATATGTAGCGACATGGTGACATGTGACATGTTTGGTAACATGTTTGAAAGAGGAAGTGCTACACATGAGAGGTTGAGACACAAAAGGAGGAGTAAATGTGTAATAGACACAATGAGAGTTGCCTTCAAAGATGTAAACAAGCAGTAAACAAGGTGCCTCTAAATGAGATGTTCAAACATACAAGGATACAGAGGAAAGGTGTATGAGGAATGCTGAGGGTAGGAGTACAGCAAGAGATATCAAATACATCTGTTCTACTACCAGTCTTCAACAGGTAACATGGCTAATATTTTATAAAGCCGCAGTTTAATTTTTTTAGGGCAGATGCTGAGTTTTGTCGACACAAGGGGTTGAGGGCATCTGGGGCAAAGGCTCATAAAACCTGTAAACGTTGATAAAATTCATCATTACGTTATACGTAGACGCTCTGCTAGGAGGACTGTTAGACTCACTGATGTTGAATCTATGCATGTGTGTGATAGCACTGAAGTAAACAATGTCTAGAATGGCATCGACATTGGGCGAGAAAGCAAAGCAAATGCGCAAAGCAAAATACTCAATGCATATTATTTATTTATTTTTTGCGTATTATTGCTGAATCTGACTCCGACTTAATAAACTCCAATTTTGATGCAAGTAATCTGGAAAATGTATTAATGTAGCAGGTACCTGCATCAGCTGATCTGTCCCCAGCTGATTGTTCAGCTGACACGCCTATGGCAATGTTCGCCTCTGAGGACTACACAAACATTTATCAAACTCCCAATTTTGATGCAAACAATCTGGAAATCAAAAACACAAGACATGTACACCTCCATCAGCTGATCAGTCTCCAGCTGATCATAGTGCTGAAAAAGCTCGTGTAGCTGATGTGCTTATGGCAACGTTCACCCTGGAAGGACTACACAGACATAGATCCATGAGAAGCAAGCTGACAAGTTGACTTCATCAAATGACATGGCATGCTATTGGACACTACGGATTACCAGCCCCTTGACTACTCCAAGCTGCTATTTTCCCCGGAAAGTGCCTTTCAGCTTATGAGTGAAGAGACAAACAGGTATGCAATATGTATGTAATAAGTATGTGAATTTACATACTGATGAGGCTCATGGAACATAAACAGAGTGACATTTGTCATAAATAAGTATTTTATGTTGATTCACATGTGAAACCATTGCTTTCTGTGCTTTTTGGAAAGTTTTTTTGGAAAAATATTCAGCATTGGGACAAAAGGAAAAAAAAAAAAAAGCCCTGAAAGAGTTAATGATGAACACAGAGATGAATGGTGGGCTTCTCTGTATTCAACAAACTAATTAAAAAGGCAGTCTAAGCTATGGGAGGTACGCTGGACCTGCTGGAGGCAGTAGTGATGAATCAAAACCAAACAGTGCCACTATAAACAATGCCATCTATGAGACACTATCACCAAGTACTTTCCAAGAAACGCTATTGGGGCTCCTTCCATCTACCACAATGCACCTTTATAATGCTTCACTGTGACCGCTCCTTTCATGTTTATCCAAGTCAGATGTTTTCTTTCAGTTTAGTAATTCTGGCATGTATTTGAGGATGTTGTTTATACAATAATATTTATTTTGCTACTGTAATAAGCTATTTTTTTCCCCTTGGGACAAATAAAGCGCTATTTAGTTATATATTTTAATGTTCAAGACAAGAGTGGAGTTCTTGTTGCATCATTCTGGAATCCACTTGCATGTCTTATCATACAGGCTTTGTAGGCAACTCAATGCAAAGATGTCAGTGAACCTAAAATTTCTAGGTTGGCACATATTAGCACTTCTATCTAAATATGAGAAACGTTTGCTGGGATAAAACATGCTTACATTGTCAAGTAGCTTGTAACTAGATTCCAGGAGCTGTTGTGACTTTCTGCCGTCAAGTAAGTGCTGCAAAAAAATAGTAAATATTATTAAAATACTATACTTTCACCTACCAGAAAAATCATACATAATCATTTACAACATGATTGTGTAATAATAAAACTTCAAATAGCATCTGATAGTTACAATATATATATAAAGTATTTCAGTTAGCAGTAAAAGAGAACACAAAGTTATAACATAAATGATGATTTGGTGCTATTGTTATGGTAACCCTAAAGTAGTGTAATCAGGTTCCACTATTCCTATGTGGTATATGTAGATTAAAAGACATTAATTACTAAATGTTTCCGCAATACAAAATGAATTCAGCTCACTGCTAACATATTGTTAACGTAAGCCGTCTACTGAGAGCTTTTACAGATGCTTACTTGAATACTTCAGTGTCGCATTCCAAAACTAGTTATGAAAATATGTCATGAGAAATGATTTGTGAAATTTACAGAGATGTTTAGAATTAGTTTTAATTTAGAGGGACCATTCAAAGCTTCAAATTTTTATATGCCAACCATATTAGAAAACAAAGAACCATGCTTAATTTTGAATATTGTATGAAATTAAAAAATAAATGAAATAAAGATCACTTGGCACATATGCTTACTTCATAGTGCACACTCACTAAACAAATCAAGAAAGACCCAAGGATAAGAAGTAAAATGACATGGTTGCTATGCTACTCTAGAAAACATTAAAGTACCGTGTCTAACATTTGTGACCATATATCAAATTTGTCATACACTGCCAAATAGCAGGGAAATTTCAAAATCTGGTACAGAGTGAAGCGACAATATGTAGCTTAAGTGTGTATGAGACAACAGAAACTGAATTAATATATAAAGGGTGAGCTACTCATCAAGAAGTAAAAATATTTAGGACTGAAAGAAAAAAAAAAAAAGTAAGTTGTATAGGAATCTAAGAGAAAACAGGGCTTATGTCAGCCAAGCTCAACACAAGCAAACAAAGTGCAGAGAAAATACACTATGTGGCCAAAAGTACGTGGACACTCCACCACAATATTCAGTTCAGGTATTTCAGCTGTACCCAGTGTGAAAATGTGCATAAAAATCAAGAAAACAGCCATACAATCACCATTTCAAAGCATTGGAAATAAATTGGGTCATACTGAAGAGCTCAGTGGCTTTAAATGTGGCACTGTCATAGGATGCCATGTTTGCCACAAGTATGTGATATTTCTGCTCTGCTAGATTATGGAGAAGTGGCAGCACTGAAGAGCAACAACAACTCTGACACAAAGTGGGACCACTGTGTGCTGAAGCACATGGCACATAAAAATTGCCAACCATCTGTGCCATCACTCATAACATACTTCTAAACTGCATCTGGAATCAACATCACTATATAAACTGTGCATTGGAAGCTTCATGAAGTGGGTTTCTAGGGCCGAACACCTGTACAAAAAACTATCATCACTATATACAATGGCAAGTGGATGGCAGGAGTGGTGTAAAGTATGCTGCCATTGAAGTAGTGGAAACGTGCTCTCTGGGCTCAATCAGCAGTATTATAGATGATTCTGGGTTTGATGGATACCAGTAGAATACTACCTATCGACTACATAGTGCCTACTTTAACATTTGGTGGAAAAGGGATAATGGCCGAGGCCCCTGGATTCCAGTGAAGAGTTCTGTTAATGTTACGGCCCATGGCTTTGGAATGGGGTGTTTTGCCAAAACATTTTTAAGCAATCCAAGGGGCTGATGCACAAGGCCCAAGCCACACTGGAGAGGCACATAAAATAAAAGTGAAAGAATGAATACTTATGTAATCAGTATATTTTAAACTATAAGCTGTGTTGACAGTAGACACAGTCCTTTTATCTGTTTAGGTGTAACAACTAATCATTATAGAATTTTACACTGTTCTAATTACGCTTGACACATAAACAAGTGAAATTCACAAGGGAAGAAAGTACAACATGCATAATGTAAATTATCAGGCTTCAACAAATGTGAAAATACCTTAATATTATAATATCACAAGCGTATTTTCCATCTACAGTGTCTTTCACAAAGAGATCAGAAAATTGTGAATGGAGCTGCTTAGAAGTCATAAAGGAATTCATAGCTGTGTGGATAACCTTCTAGTTTTCAACAATTAATCTCAAAACCAAAAGCTTAAAGTGCAAATTATACCAAATTCAACTATGTGTTTAAATTAATTTTATTTTTTATCTTTTAACACCCTGAAATTAAAAAGGAGTAGATGACTTAACCCTTCTTTTTCAGTTTTTGAAAATCTTTTCTCTAGTGCCAATATCTGAACCATCAGAGTTTTTTTAAAAAATAAATGATGTCCATTTGTAGATCTATTAAACTTGTATTTTAGCAACAAAAAGGTTTTTTAAACTAGTGGTAATAAATCAAGATGAGATAGTAACAATGTTTCATTGAGCTGCATATGGCACATCAAAAATGACCGGAGTTGCTGGATGCCATCTCCTCACCGATTTCCGCTCGTGTTTAATGTCTTGTGAGTACTTAGTCAGCTCTATGCATATGTTCATCATCATGTTCTCAGCAATGACCTCTCGCTGCCCAGCATAGTCATTCATCTCATTAAGGATGTCCAAAAAGGATTGATAGTGTGTGTACCTTAAAAAGAAAAATACACAAGAAGAAAATGATTGTGGGCAAAAGCAATACATGTAAGAATCCAGTATTCTGTCAATATAAACATGTCATACAAGAATAATTAATTTTTTATCTTTAAAATCAATATTAAAATAATTGACATCTAATGAAAAAACTAAACTAAACATTCATAATACATAATTGTACACATGATGGGTCAATAGTACTGACATGCTATTTAATTACTATTTTGTGGCAAATAACATCATGTCTATTTAAGAACGGACTAGTTTGCAAATTACTAACATCGACTTCATTTTTCCAGTAGCCTCTAATACATTCTGTAATTAAAGGCCACATATGTGCAGTGCTTACAAGAAGTATACAGTCCCCTTTAACAGTTTTCATATATTCTACGATGCAAAAAATAATTATTCTTGTGCCAATATGGATTTTTATAGAAAACTCTTATGCTTAAGATAGAAACGTTTTGAAAGAGAAAATTAGTGTAAGACAGACTAGAAAAAATTTTATTTCTCTTTAATTTAATTCAAATATAAAAGGACAATAGGCACTCATTTTACTGTATAAGCAGACTTAAATCTCTTAGATGTAGAAAAAAGAAAAACTAGCCTGTGTACAAGAAAACCTCAAATAACGCCCCAAAACCAGACAGCTGATTAGCATACTTTCATTCTCTTTTTTTATATTACATAACTGCTAAAACATTGGTGGATAAATCCTTTCCTTTTCAAATGACTATAGCACAAGTGAAAATGTCATAACTAAACTAATATTTTAGAACTGGAAGCTAAAGTTGTGGTCATGTTTAATTTTTACTTTGTAGGTTAAAAAGTATTACCTTTAAGGTCAAGTGTAATTGGTTCAAAGTTCAAAGCTCAGATCTAACAGGGAAGTTAAAGAATGAACACTTATGTTCATAATAACTTTAAATTGTGTAAAATGGGTTCCTAAAATAATGTTCTTTATTAAAATAGTGTTAAAATAACTAGATATTAAAATATCTGTCCACTTGATCACAATCCTTTTACCTTTTTGCCACATGGATACTGCACCCCACTGCGGCGTTACCCGACTGACGTCATCAGGCATATCACGCCGGTTCGGTTGTGTAGTGTCATTCACTATCTGGGTCAATGTCTGATGACCAAATCACACTGTCAACACTATTGCTTAATACAACTAATGGTTTGGTTTCAGATTGCTCTAAAATGTTACACACCATTTTGATTTAGTTGAAGTCTCCACCCCACTCATGAATATTGATGTTACCTTAGAGCATGTGTGTCAAACTCAAGGCCCGCGGGCCAAATCCGGCCCGGCGTGTAATTATATCCGGCCCGCGAGATCATTTTATATATTATTGTTATTAATGGCCCAGCGATATGAAGCGCTGGTAACACAATAAACTACAGATCCCATAATGCAGCGCTTCAGCTGCCTTGCCGAACACTTCCTGCGTTAATCAAGTCTAGCTTATGATGCTGCAAGTTATTGCGAAGCTAGCCCTCACGATGCCGAAGAGAAAAGTTGATTCTGAAAACAGAGCCTTTAAAAACCAATGGGAAGCTGAGTATATGTTTACTGACATTGCCGGTAAACCCGTGTGTCTCATTTGTGGAGCTAATGTGGCTGAAATTAAAGAATTTAATCTAAGACGGCACTATGAGACAAAACATCAGGATAACCTGAAAGACCTGAATGAAAAGCAGAAGATACAGAAAGCAAAAGAGTTAAAGAAGAATCTGACACTTCAGCAGACTTTTTTACCCGTGCAAAATCACAAAGTGAAGCTGCTGTGAAAGCAAGTTTTATCGTGGCAGAGGAGATCGCCAAATCAGCCAGGCCATTTACCGAGGGAGAATTTCTGAAGAGCTGCATGATCAAGGTGTTTGACATCTTATGTCCAGACAAAAAGCAGATGCTGGCAAATGTTAGCCTGAGTAGAAATACGATTGCTGATCGAGTTTGTGAGATGTCCACTGATTTAAGAACACAGTTGAGTGAAAGAAGCGAAGACTTCATTGCATACTCTCTTGCTGTGGATGAAAGTACTGACATGACTGATACTGCACAGCTGGCCATCTTCATCCGTGGAGTGGACTCCAATTTGCGCGTTACAGAGGAAATAATGGACATTAACTCAATGCACGGGACAATGACTGGAAAAGACATTTTTGAAAATGTATGTCAAAGTATAACCGACATGAAACTGCCCTGGGACAAACTTATTGCACTTACAACTGATGGAGTACCATCTATGTGTAGTGAAAAAAGTGGACTAGTGGGAAGGATGCGAGTAAAGATGCAGGAGGAGAACCATACTGGTGAGTTAACGACATATCACTGCATCATACACCAGGAAGCACTATGTGGCAAAGTCCTGAAGATGGACAATGTAATGAGCACTGTAACACAAACCGTAAACTTTATCCGAGCTAAAGGTTTAAATCACCGGCAATTTCAGTCCTTTATGCGGGAGATAGATTCAGAGTTTGTTGACATTCCTTATCATACAGAGGTGCGTTGGCTAAGTCGGGGAAAAGTTATCAACAGATTTTTGAGCTCAGCAACGAAATCTGTCAGTTCATGGACAGTAAAGGAAAAGACTCCACCAATTTTACGGATGAAAAGTGGAAATGCGAGTTGGCATTTCTGGCTGACATAACAGCTCATCTCAACGCCTTAAACCTCCAGCTCCAGGGACGTGACCACATGATCACTGACATGTATGATGCAGTGAAGGCATTTCAAGTGAAGATGCTTTTATGGGAGACACAAATGCACCAGTGCAACTTGCCCCATTTTCCCTGTTGCCAAGTAATGTTGAACCAAGTCGGCACAACGGTGTTCCCAAATACGCACTTTGCTGATAAACTGAGCACACTGCGCACTGAGTTTCGCACAGTGCTTTGGTGACTTTGAAGAACAAAAAAAGAATTTTGAGTTGCTTTGGAACCCATTTGCCATCGATGTGGAAACTGCACCTGTGCAAATTCAGATGGAGCTGATTGAGCTGCAGTGTAATGGCACACTGAAGGCAAAGTACGATACTGCAGGGCCCGCACAGTTTATTCACTCCATTCCCGCAGAAATGCTCCAGCTCTGTCTACATGCGGCTCGAACCTTGTGCATGTTTGGTAGCACATATCTGTGTGAGAAGCTCTTCTCAGTGATGAAGACTAACAAAACAGCACACAGGAGTCATCTCACTGATGAGCACCTGCAGTCCATCCTGATAATCTCCACAACACAGAACCTCACACCAAAAAAAGATGCCAGGCGTCCAGCTCTGATAAAATGACATAACAGCAAAGACAACTGAATGATTTGATTTGTTATTGCTGAAAAGCACAAATTTTATTTATATTTCCTGGTTTTGTTATGCAGCATGTTCATATTTTGAATTTGCATAATTTTGACAGGATATATTTTTATGGAGAGCAAAATCTTTTGGGATATTTAAAATTTAAGTTAATTTTTTATATAAAATGACATAAGAGTAAAGCAATTTGAATGTTTGTTCTTTTAACGTTTACTTGATTTCTAACTTGTATAATTTAGACAGGATATATTTTTATGGAGAGCAAAATATTATAAGTTATTTAAGGTTTGAGTTGATTTATTCCGGAATAATATTCCTGTCTGTTTTTATTCATATTTATGTTCAAAAAAGTTAAGTTTTAAAAGTTTAGTTTTAGTGTGTTCAATAAATGTTTATCCTGTTCGGCCCACGACCTAAAGTGTGTTTTGGATTTTGGCCCCCTGTGCAATTGACTTTGACACCCCTGCCTTAGAGTGTGAAAACACTTAGAATTATTCATGATTTTTTGCAGCATGATGTTACTTCATCCACTAGATGGCAGCAGAACACTTTCCTGTGAGTAATTTGAGCTTTACACTATAAAGTAGATCATTAAACATCACCCCAAGTCTGACTTGAGGTTAACTGTAATAACAAACAATTCCGAGCCCAAGTCATGATTTGGGTTAGCACCATGAAGGTTAAGGTGATTAATTAGTAATACCATAGAAAACCTACTTCACGATGCAAATTTAAATCAAATTGGTCAAGACCCTAATTTATTCATCAGGTACCAGATAGGATAAATATTAAACACACAGACAGAACTTTTGTCCCCAGGAGTAAATTTGGTTTTTTACAGAAGCTCTTTAAATAAACAATAGGTAGATAAGTAAATAAATAAATAAGTACACTCACACACACAGTTTGGTCTGAACATACACCAGAATGACTATAAAGGAAGAAAATAATAAAAAAAGTTAAAGAAAAGAATAAAGTTCTGACTTGGCCGTCAGTCACAGCGAGGCATTATGTAGACTTTTTGTTGGTATAAATGAGCCCCCTTAGCGTTTCTGGACAGACTTCTACTAAATGTTGTGTTGGCTGAAAGTCCTCAGTGTTGGTGTGTCATAGAGAGGATGTGCAGTATTATCCATAATGGCACTTAGTTTTGTCTTCATTCTTTCCTTTGCTACGACCACCAGGGGGTCCAGTGTGCATCCCTAAACTGAGCTTGCTATTTTAATTAGCCCAGTGATGTTACCAGTCTAGCATACTACCGTGTAGGAAATTACACTGGTCATGACAGAGGTATCAAAGATGTGAAGGATGTCACTTCCTACATTAAAAGAATGCAGTCTACTATGGGGAAAAAAAAGCCTGCTCTGTCCTTTCTTATATAGTTCCTCAGTGATCCGAGACCAGTACATCCTATCATTAATGTGAACTCACAAGTACTTTTAGGAGTGGACTGCCTCAACATCCACTCCTTGAATAGTGACTAGACATAAAGCCTCTTTAATGTTGTAGCAGTGTTACCATGGGAAGAACTCCATTTCCCAGCAGCCCAAGGGGGTTTACCCACATAGCATAACTGGAACGGAAGTAGGGGCTGCTGGGGCCAAAAGAGGCCAGTGGGAAAGTTGAAAAGGGGGTGCTGATGGAGCAATGGGAGGCAGTGCTTTTGTGTATCCTGTCCAACGTATCATCTAAAATGTCAATTGTGCCCTGGATTGTTTACCGTTAGGATGAATGGACTGTCTCGTGACTGCCTGTCGTGTGTATAGTGATGGATTCATTGTCGTGCATCTTCAAAAGGAGCGCTCCTGGAAATTTCACCCATTGACGCTCAGGACTACCGGTAGGACTGTTTCACTCATTTTCTACGGAAGCTGTTCTCTGGATTCTCATTTTCACACCATACCATTCCACCCGATTTGGCTGTATTGGACTGTATCAGGACGTTGTCGTGAGTGTTTATTGTTGTGGTTCATTGTTATGTTACAACTGTGTCACCATATGGGAAAAGGGAGGATTGTCTGATTGTGGTTGTTGTGCTCCAAAATTAACCAGGATAGATTATCTATTATGTTCTAAGTGGGCTAATGGTCATTTCACTGTAGACCGTGCTTGATAGAATTTCTTTGTGGACCATCAAGATGACATCCTCACTAAATGTGCAAACCACTTTAAATGGCTCCCCTCAGTGTGGAGAAGCAGAAATCCTACCCTGATTAGTGAACAAGACATCATCTTACTTGGCCTTTGTGTGGGCAAACAACTATTCGAGAAGGGATCCATGACATCAGATATGAAGATGATAGTTCTCAGCTTGACTGTCACATTCAGCAGAACAGACAGATTTTAAACTGATATGTGCTGCCACATGGACCTTAACAGCCTAGGACAGAATTGCTTTTCCACAAGATAATCAAATGCACAAAGTCATCTGCCTTCTCAAAGTCTACAATGCACATGTAGACAAGATCAGCAGATTTCCATGACCCATCAGTTCTGTTTAAAGATGATGAGTTTGTCATCTGTTCTATACCAATAGAGGAATCTGCACTGCTATTCTTAGAACTCAGTTCCGAATATGTGGCATTGACAAATATCATTTTAAAGCCATGCAAGATTGCTGTTTACAGACTTTATCAGCTTTTAACATGATCCAGCCCCACATTTTAGTTGATGAATTGATTTGATCAATTCTGTTTGAACCCTAACTTGGTGGGATGGATTCTGAACTTTTTAACAAACAGAACACAAATAGTAAGTGTCAATGGCTGTTTCTCTGATAGTTTAAGTACATCTGCAGGTACTCCGCAAGTGTGCTGCCTGTCTCCTCCTTTGTTTATCCTGTATATAAATGACTGCAGGAGTTTACACAAGGATAGTCACATCCTGAAATCTGCAGATGACTCTGTCATTGCAAGTCTTCTACAAGATAAGGAAGACAGCCATGGACGTATTGTCAATGAATTTATACAATGGTGTGATCGCTCTAATTTACGATAAAAGGTATGGTTGTAGATTTCAGGTGCAGAATACAGAAAATAGAGAGGTTTGCTTGTAAAGGATCTGAAATTAACATTTTGGCAGTACATGTAGGGCAGGGTTTTATAGGAAGATACTAAGCTCTTAAAAGAAGATTTTAAAGCTACCAGGCAGTTAGCTGGACTGTAACGTGGTCAAGACACATGGTATGTGTTGAGCGTCTTGGCAACAGTTTGAACCAATTGGGTTTCTTTTAGTACTTCTTGTGGGAGGACCAATGAACAGAAATACTATAATTAAAAAGTTGTTTTTCCCCCACTTAACAACTGCCAGCCCATACTGTAAAGCACCTAATGCCTGGTTGTCTACTGTCTTACGTTATGGCACAAAAAAAAAAAAAACACAAGCTTAACAGTGGCTTGGGAAGGCCCTGTAACATACTCATTCAGCTGCCAAGCCAACTGCAACAGTTGGTATGTAGGGCACTCTTTTCCTTCTAGTTCTTATTCCAACCAAGTTAATAATCAGGAGCAAATTCATCTCTTTATTAGTTCTCCTAGTTTAAACAAACACGCTCTTTTTGGTCATTTCTGAATATTATGTGCCTCTATAAAGAAACCAATATCTGTATTTGATTTACTTTTCTAACAAAATTACCAAAGATTCAAAAAATTTTCTTCAAACCCAAGATTAGTTATAGTGTTGTATTATTATTTGATGATGTTCAAGGAGGAAGACATCTGACAGATACAGATGTGAAAAGATGGGGATTTTGAAATCACAATCAAGAGATACCAGTGCAACTGTGTGTCCTGTAGGCATGGATAATGTAACATTCATTTGCATTTTTGTTCCTATCAACAACAACAAAAACATTTATTTATATAGCACATTTTCATACAAATAATGTAGCTCTAATTGCTTTATATGATGAAGAAAGAGAAAAAAAGACAAAATAAGAATTAAAATAAGAGAACACTAATTAACATAGAAAGTTATCAAGTTGCCAATTTAAAATTACTGGCTCTGAAAATAAAAATATGGCCACCCTCTTCCTAGCAACATTTTCAAACTCACAATGACCTTTTTACCACTCATGAACAAGACATGAAAGTACTTGGCCTACTCCAAATTGGAGGAGTCACTCTATGTTTACCTGCAGGGAGCAAGCCATGACCATGCTGTTAGATGTGAAAGTACTCATTCTTATCCTAACTACATGGTCCAAATTTATAAATGACAAAACCAACATAAGTACCTATTTGACAGAACAAAAGCAGTGTAATGGTGATGATACAAATATGTATTACGCACAGGTATCCAAAGGTGGGTAGTGCATTGCAAAGTGACCAGACCATGTCAGGTCTTGTCAATAGTCTCATTATTCTCAAACACAGTTAAAAATTCCAAAAAAAATTTCAAATACATCCGATATTTTGCATTATTCCTTTTATTTGAGCCTTTTTTTTTTCTAAAATGCCACAATACCATAGATTGTCAAACTTTTCTCCACTTGAAATGTAATTACAGGCAGACCAGAAGTAACTGGAAAACTAATAATTTTTTAAATTTAAAATATTTTTAAAAGGGTACTGTTAGATTTTCTTCTATCTTAAAAAAATATGGATCTTACATTCACTGAAAGTTCCCATAAATTGAGTTTGTTCAAAGTCAACAGTGTTCCAGCATTTCTCGACTATAATAGTGAAATTTGAAGGCCATTGCTAATGCATGTAATCCTCATGGAACTTTACTGGTGTTCAGGCAAATTTCTTCCAATGACTTTTACTTTTTTCCTTCCACAACTGAAATAATATTGATGACTAGAAATACCAAATTGGCCCAGTGCAATTGACTGTGGCTGTGTACTTCAACGTACCCCGAATATGGACTACAGTCAAACCCAGGCTGGTTGATAGTTCTATTTATGAAAATATAATTTTATGTCATCTTAAAGTTGGGGCACAAAACTATTTACGGTCTGATATGGGCATAACTCGAACTCTTGAGCACATGTTACTGAATAAATAGCACAGAAATTCTGAAGTTAAAAACGTTTATTAACATATATTAACATTCATAATGGATTTTGAAGTGACTCACCCCATTATTGTACCGTAAAAAAAAAAAAAAAAAATCTAGCACACTGAACAGTTTGGCGCCAAGTACATCAGCCAAGGAATACAATATCTTGACTCTTAAATATAGCATTTTTAAAATTAAACATCTTAAGTGTTGCATTAATATTTTGGTACCACTAGAATTTTGTCTTGTAATAGAGGAATAATTTCATATTAACAATTTTATACAGTTAAAGTAACATTTATTTCCAAAAAGCTTAGATCATGTGAACATACTCAGCTGCAGGCTTGGATAATATGGTATCCTTCTGCAAAATGTAGCAAAAGTTCTAAAATTTTTTAAAATATATTTATCTATTTAAATGATGCCACTTTCTGCCTCTCCTTATATTTCACAGGGTCTAGGGATGCCTGTCTCTGTTAGTTATGCTCTGTGTTCAATATATAAAAAGGATTCTTTTTTGGGCCAAATGGGCTAGTGAGGATCTCTCTAGAGGAGCTTGTCCTAATTTCTAACATAGGTTGTATAAATTAGAAAAGTATTTTAGTTTAATCTACACATCAGTCATGTCAAAAAACATCATTGTGATTAAACACTGGAAAACTGCTTTTCATTTACCAACACGTTTCAGAAACACTACATTATGACCAGAACATAAAAGGACAATTCCTAAATAGGCAGGATACAGTTTAACAAAGGACCAGTGGAGTGAAACCAGGAAAATTAAAATTTAAACTTGTCTGTTTCACAGTGTATAAAGAGTTTAGAGTTTACTATCCTGTTGCAATTGCCTAAAAGAAGCAGCCCCATACATGGCACATCTAAGATGAAATGTGGCCTGTCAGGAAAGGAAGAATGCACGGTGCACAGTGCTATACAGTCGTTCATCTGCATTTAAACATTTTAAACACATTTAAACATAAAATTTAAGCAGTCAAAGATGAAAAGAAAGGGCAGATCAAAGTTATACATATGCTGTTTGAAATACAAAATATTAGGACTTCAGAATAAATATGCAAACATTAATATTCAACACACAAACATGCAATAAACCCTAAATTTGTTAATCAATTGCTAACTTGTTAATATCTTACTAGTATTCTTAAATAATTATCAAAATGTTTTTGTAAAAGGGATTAAAGCTGAATGAATGCACTGTTTCTTTTATTGTGTTTTGCTCCTAATGTTTGAAACCACCAAACTTAAGTTTTCATTTATCTACTGATCTGCATTTTATATGTTTAAATATTTGACAGCAAAAGAACACACTGTGTAATTACTTAGGAGTCTCACCATGAAGTACGAGTGATCACACACTAACCTCTAAACAAAGGGATGAATGTAATGAAAACTTGCAGCCTCGAAAGGAAGACCAAGTAAACACCGTATAAGTAATGATTCACCAGTTTATGGGAGTTTAAAAATAGATAAGTAAAATTAAGTGTAACACCACAAAATCTGCCAGAGATGTGGGAGGGGTTCTTGAATGTACACTTGGAACGCAAGATAGAATGAGCTCAGCATTTCCTGAGGTCAGAACAGCTTCTCTGAATAAACATGATTTAGACAGCAGCACACTGTCTGATTGCAGGGATGCAATACCAAACTAAAAACAGTGGTGTAAGGAGCAGCGTCAAATAAAGAAGCAGTACAGCCTATAACAATAAATAAATAAATAAATAAATTCTGGAGCTAAGGAACCCAAGAGTAATGGAAATGAAGACAAGAAATAGACTTACTTGCAGTCCTGGTCCTCTTTTGTCCCTCGTTTTGGGTTAAATTTCTTTACTAAACTCCTAGAAACAAACGGACAGAAAGCAAAAAATGATTCATGAAGTTAACTTTTACATGAAAAAGTTTAAAGTTGTCATATACTCTGTTATAGTTACATCAATGGAGAAATATGTATAAAGCTGTAAATCAAAAATTGCATGAAAAGGAAAAACAGTAATACAAAATTGGATCTTTAGTACACTAATACAAAAATGCATCTTTAGTATCTTGACTTTTACTTTATTTCACTTAATCAAAAGAGTAGCATAAACAGTACATTTAATGTTGACTGCAGGTGTACTCCAGGGGACTGAAGCTACAAGAAATAAACAATGTGAGATTTATATATGAAACGCGGTGGGCAAAAGTAGGCTTACAGTTGTGAGTACACAAAACACGGAGTTTATGCTTGTGCTATTGTGACATTTTTTTGATTTAATAAAGTTAATAAAGCTATTGCAATAATCATAACCTGCATAACCTGTCTTTTTCCATACAAACAACTGTAAACCTACTCTTGCCCACCCTGTATATGTGTGTGTATATGAAATGCTAATCAAAACAAAGAGTCATCACAGAGATATTAGCTTGCCTGTATTTGCAGATCCAATTAACAGAAACCATCAAAAAGCAGGGCGGCACGATGGTGCAGTGGTAGCGCTGCTGCCTCGCAGTTAGGAGACCCGGGTTCGCTTCCCGGGTCCTCCCTGCGTGGAGTTTGCATGTTCTCCCCGTGTCTGCGTGGGTTTCCTCCGGGCGCTCCGGTTTCCTCCCACAGTCCAAAGACATGCAGGTTAGGTGGATTGGTGATTCCAAATTGGCCCTAGTGTGTGCTTGGTGTGTGGGTGTGTGTGTCCTGAAGTGGGTTGGCACCCTGCCCAGGATTGGTTCCCTGCCTTGTGCAGGGATTGGCTGGGATTGGCTCCAGCAGACCCCCGTGACCCTGTGTTCGGATTCAGCGGGTTGGAAAATGGATGGATGGATCAAAAAGCAGTGACCTTGTACATATTATTTTCAATTTAATATCCTACCTGAATAGAGTTAAAAAGCATCAGTTTTAAACATTTTCCATTACTCTTAAATTCTTTTAGCAACCTCTGTGACCTTTGCTTCCAAATGTAATAATAATATGAGATACAATTTCCTGACTGCTCTAAAACTGCAATGGGGAGAAAACATTCTTTACATAAACAGAATGTCCTTTTTTAACAATTGCAATTAATCCTTTAAAAATATCAAATATAATATAAACTCTACAATCATTATTTATTCTGCTCCCAAAGCTTTAAAGTGTTAAAACAGTGTGGTATTAATTTATTTTATGTACCGTTTCAGACCAAAAACTTCCACCAATAAGATAAAGCAGCATCAACAATTTTAAGTACACAGTTACAAATGACCATTTGGACATTCACCTTTACATTTTTTAATGACTTTTTCAAAAGCAAGATTGTTTCAGGGCTGGAATCTATGCTGCCCATATTTGATGTCTAGTATGAATGAAGGATGGAATGTCAGTTCTTTCCAGAGAACATTAATTAACAGAGTGTCGATTTATGAGTCATGTAACCTGTCACAGAAGGCGGTTGCTTAATCTGTGCACTTTATTCTGCACCCCCAGTTTCAGAAGTTGCTCAGCTTCCTCCATCATTTAAAGTTATAATAAACTGAAGTGTTTTGTTTCTCTCATTGTGTGAGACTAATGAGACATAGCTAACTAATCTTGCAGTACTCATTCTAAAGCTATGAACCTGCCAAGAAAGACAACATGCTATTCACAAAAGAAAAGATTCTATAAATAAGGGCATATGTATGGGTTGAAGAGTTTTATGTTGCAACAGCCATCATTTCTGAATAACACTACACAAACTGTTCATCTCATTTTGTTCTTAATTAAGTTTTTGAATTTAAATCCTTTGGTATAAGAATGTTTCTTTATTGATCGCCCTCAGAAGGTGCAATATAGGATTGAGAATAAATTGTACCTTCAGTGATATGGTACCTGATTTGACCCAAATCAGATTAGAAATGCTGTGATGTTAAGATAAAAATGCATACCTTGAACACCTCTTTGTTTAGTAATTGGAAATTCCACAAGCAAGTCAGCACTTAGCAATCTCTGCTAAGTTAAAAGAATTTGTGTCCTTTAACTCTGGAAGCACACATGATCCTGCAGTTCTACACTTAGCTGTGAAGGGTATTACCAGAGATAATTTGTTTGACTTTGCATCCCACATTGCCTACATATGACTTTGTGGCTGACAATACACATTAAATGGGACAACCAATCAAAAAGTAAACAGAGGCCTTACAACGCCTCAAATAAATTTCAAGGTTTTTGTTTAGTTATGTTTACACAAGAAAACATGAATTGCCCTCTCAACTCCATCCATACAGGCAAGAACAAAAAGGACACTGAGACAAATAACTACAGTTTCACAAGAACAGAACATTTTACAACATTTAAAACAATCTTTTGATAATTATTTCTCCTAAATGACAAATGTTTCTCCTAGACATGTTGGTCATACTATATTCCTAATCTATAAACTATATGCCTTTGGGGCGGAGTGGTGGCTCTGAGGCTAAGGATCTGCGCTGGTATCCAAAAGGTTGCCGATTTGAATCCCCGTCACTGCCAAAAGAGATCCTACTCTGCTGGGCCCTTGAGCAAGACCCTTAACCTGTAATTGCTCCAGGGGTGCTGTACAATGGCTGACCCTGCGCTCTGACCCCAAGGGGTATGCGAAATTCTTAATACAAGAAATTGTATAATGCGAAATAATCACTTTGTCACATTTATGTTAAAAAGCCTTACAGTACAGGAGAGAAAGGAGATCTTGGAGTGGTTTAGGTGGGGTATTTAAAATGAACATCTTTCCAGAGTTACTAAAGGTAAGTGCTACATATAATGGATCCCTGAAATCAGATGAAATAGTTTCCAGTTTCTTCATTATTTCCTCCCTCTGTACAAATATCAAGTCATTCACATCAACTCCAATACTTCTGTCTGACTGTCTAGTAACCTATGTTTGACAGTCTTTGATCTTGATTTGACAGACCATTAAACAAGGCAATGGCACTGAAGGGAACGACAAATTGGATAATGCTGTCAAGAAGGACACCATTAGGTTCCTGTAAACATCCAAATGTTTTGCCTGTTAGAAATAATGCATATATAATATGTATGTTTATTATCAATTGATCTATTTAAATAAATATGTGAGCGGCTAGATATTTGAACATGGGAAGGATACTTTATAAATAAAATGCATTATTATTATTATTATTAATTGTATTTATTTTGAGTTACTATTTGCATTTCCACTCCCAGCAGTATGACAAGTTTTCTCTCAATAATAACCATCATTCTCTGAATATCAAAAACAAATGATATGATTTTTGGCTTTTGTAAAGAGAATTCTGTGTTTACTCTTCAAACAATTCACTTGCTTTAAGTAAAGACTTTCATCCTCCTCAGACTGAAATCCTGTGACCAGTGTCATCAGAATACTTGATAATGGAACAATGGTCATTGTTCTTTCTCAGGTCAGTGTAAACAGCAACTGAGCCAGAACGTAACCTTGGGGAGCCCCTGTGGTTGAGCGAATGACCTTTGAAAAGGTGTTATGTATCTATCTGCAAAAGTTAAAAAAATAAATTTATAATATCATATATCAGTTAACTTTCATTTTTGTTAATTTATTAATAAATATGAGGCTTAGATAGCATTTAAGGCAGAAGAAGCACTCGGAAATAATATTCTGGCATAGAAACAAGGCTTATCAAGGAAAGAGGAGATACAATATATGATAACCAGCAGGATGTTCCCTACATTTCCATTTGCACACTAAAGCAAATTGGTGGTTATCTTGAAAGGGCTTTGCCCGTGTTATTAAAATATTCCTTACAAAATTTTCAAAGCAATTCACTGGAATGAAGATGATGGTTTCAGCCGACAGTCATTCATATTCCTTGGTTTGGAAGCCTTGGTAACTTCAGTAATGATTATTTGTTTACAGATCTGATACAGTTCCACAGTTCAGAGACAAGTTTAAAAGGAAACGAAAATCTGGAAAGAGCTGAGCTGAAAGGGGGCCTTGGGAGTGGTTCATATTGGTCATTTGCTTCTAATGTCCTTTTTTGTTTTTTACCCGGTGCAGAAATTTCAGCTTTGCTGGGTTTCATGACAGAAATGCTTCTGGAATTTCTCCAAATCATCTCCTTTACTTGACTGTTCTGGATAATACAATTATTGTTTTCAAGTCTTGAATAATACACACATAGTTCATAAGCAAAGAGTTCAAGGTCCTTGCCTGCTGGAAACATCACCTTTATCTTTGTACTTAATTCTGTGATAGCTTTCAGGCTGTTCTAGGCCAGCTTTTGATTGTTAAACTTAAAACTGTGTCATAACATTATTTTGTACACTATAGATTGTTAAACTTTGTTCATTTTTTTACTGAACTTGATAAGATTGTTTTTGGAGTTTTCCTTTAATTGCACAGATTTTGAAAGTCTGAGAGATCCAAAATAATATTTTTTATGCATCTTTAAGTGATTATATTAGGTCTTTAATGTGTTAAGAAGTGCCCAGCATTAATCCATTGCTTTTTTATGTTTTTAGTTTTCCATCCTGTGTAGTGGCGCTATGCGCAATCCACACCTGCTCTATTCTGCAGTCACCTAGGGTACTGGAGGAAACAAGGAGGACCTGGAAACCTTATTATCAACTGTTCTAACTGTATCAGCTATGCCCAGTGGAGGGTGGGCGACCAGCTGGTCTAGGTCATTCTGACTTTCGTGATGCAGAAACTGGATTACCATGAGTCTTAACTATTTGATTTGCTTGTTTCCTTAATAAAATCAGACTGTTCCTGCTCAATGTGTTGTCATGCACATATCCATCCATCCATCCATCCATTTTCCAACCCGCTGAATCCAAAGACAGGGTCACGGGGGTCTGCTGGAGCCAATCCCAGCCAACACAGGGCACAAGGCAGGAACCAATCCTGGGCAGGGTGCCAACCCACCGCAGGACACACACAAACACACCCACACACCAAGCACACACTAGGGCCAATTTAGAATCGCCAATCCACCTAACCTGCATGTCTTTGGACTGTGGGAGGAAACCGGAGCGCCCGGAGGAAACCCACGCAGACACGGGGAGAACATGCAAACTCCACGCAGGGAGGACCTGGGAAACGCACCCAGGTCCCCAGGTCTCCCAACTGCGAGGCAGCAGCACTACCCACTACGCCACAGATATGCACATATGCCTACGTAAAATTATATATATATATATATATATATATATATATATATATATATATATATATATATATATATATATATATATATATATATATACACATACATACTGTATATGTTTATTTTTATATATATTAATTAGATCTGGTTGTTCGATTGTCAACCATAATTATATATATATATATATATATATATATATATATATATATATATATATATATATATATATATATATATATATATATATATATATATATATATATATATGTATATACACACAGTGGTGTGAAAAACTATTTGCCCCCTTCCTGATTTCTTATTCTTTTGCATGTTTGTCACACAAAATGTTTCTGATCATCAAACACATTTAACCATTAGTCAAATATAACACAAGTAAACACAAAATGCAGTTTGTAAATGGTGGTTTTTATTATTTAGGGAGAAAAAAAAATCCAAACCTACATGGCCCTGTGTGAAAAAGTAATTGCCCCCTGAACCTAATAACAGGGTTGGGCCACCCTTAGCAGCAATAACTGCAATCAAGCGTTTGCGATAACTTGCAATGAGTCTTTTACAGCGCTCTGGAGGAATTTTGGCCCACTCATCTTTGCAAAATTGTTGTAATTCAGCTTTATTTGAGGGTTTTCTAGCATGAACCGCCTTTTTAAGGTCATGCCATAGCATCTCAATTGGATTCAGGTCAGGACTTTGACTAGGCCACTCCAAAGTCTTCATTTTGTTTTTCTTCAGCCATTCAGAGATGGATTTGCTGGTGTGTTTTGGGTCATTGTCCTGTTGCAGCACCCAAGATCGCTTCAGCTTGAGTTGACGAACAGATGGCCGGACATTCTCCTTCAGGATTTTTTGGTAGACAGTAGAATTCATGGTTCCATCTATCACAGCAAGCCTTCCAGGTCCTGAAGCAGCAAAACAACCCCAGACCATCACACTACCACCACCATATTTTACTGTTGGTATGATGTTCTTTTTCTGAAATGCTGTGTTCCTTTTACGCCAGATGTAACGGGACATTTGCCTTCCAAAAAGTTCAACTTTTGTCTCATCAGTCCACAAGGTATTTTCCCAAAAGTCTTGGCAATCATTGAGATGTTTCTTAGCAAAATTGAGACGAGCCCTAATGTTCTTTTTGCTTAACAGTGGTTTGCGTCTTGGACATCTGCCATGCAGGCCGTTTTTGCCCAGTCTCTTTCTTATGGTGGAGTCGTGAACACTGACCTTAATTGAGGCAAGTGAGGCCTGCAGTTCTTTAGACGTTGTCCTGGGGTCTTCTGTGACCTCTCAGATGAGTCGTCTCTGCGCTCTTGGGGTAATTTTGGTCGGCCGGCCACTCCTGGGAAGGTTCACCACTGTTCCATGTTTTTGCCATTTGTGGATAATGGCTCTCACTGTGGTTCGCTGGAGTCCCAAAGCTTTAGAAATGGCTTTATAACCTTTACCAGACTGATAGATCTCAATTACTTCTGTTCTCATTTGTTCCTGAATTTCTTTGGATCTTGGCATGATGTCTAGCTTTTGAGGTGCTTTTGGTCTACTTCTCTGTGTCAGGCAGCTCCTATTTAAGTGATTTCTTGATTGAAACAGGTGTGGCAGTAATCAGGCCTGGGGGTGGCTACGGAAATTGAACTCAGGTGTGATACACCACAGTTAGGTTATTTTTTAACAAGGGGGCAATTACTTTTTCACACAGGGCCATGTAGGTTTGGATTTTTTTTCTCCCTAAATAATAAACACCATCATTTAAAAACTGCATTTTGTGTTTACTTGTGTTATATTTGACTAATGGTTAAATGTGTTTGATGATCAGAAACATTTTGTGTGACAAACATGCAAAAGAATAAGAAATCAGGAAGGGGGCAAATAGTTTTTCACACCACTGTATATATATTACTACATAAAATAAAAAAAAAAAAAAAATATATATATATATATATATATATATATATATATATATTATAGTTAACGTTCAGGAAGGAGAATGAATGTTTTTCACTGTCATATAAAAGTTGGCCACACTAATGGTATGAGTCCCATATGCATGTTGTCACACACGTGCGCATGGGAGGCAGCTAAAGGGCTTAAGTAAGGGCAATTCCGAGTCGGACCAGGATGTGGCAGAGTGCACCGACTCTTTTTCTCGCTTTCCTGCAGACCATCCATGGGAGATTCCACCTGGCCCTGTTGACATCACTTCCGGGTCCGAGCCTTTTCCCTATTCCCTCAGTTCTGTTTTGGACACTGTTTTGTGCATATCAGTGCTGTTATACATTTTTGCAACTTTGCAGCCAGGATACCAATATACGGGTGGCTGCACCAAACCTTTTTATGACTCTTATGTTTGCGACAATGTATAAAAGGTCTGAAAGAAAAAAAGGAAAGAAATTCTGTGTGTATGTCAACAGCTGAGAATGATGAGGAAACTATGGTATCCTTCAGTAACTGCAGTGTCTTAAAAGCAATATATTTTATTCCATCCCACTGCTGAAAGCAACTGAAATACCTGTTTTTAATTTGTGTAAAATGTCATCTGTAAACCAAATACAAACAATATTCCTTGCTATGGACATTTTTTGGTTGGTCTTTTTAAGTTTATTCCAAGTACATAATTTGGACTTGGTACTCTGTAGCTGTGTGTTTTATTTAACTCCAGACAGGAAGCACAGCTTATTTTTTTTTTTACAGTCAACAAAGCTGGTGTCTTGGCCAAATAATAGCATGCCAATATTGAGAAAACGATAACCTTCAAAAATATTGCACTCATCACTTACATTGAGTCCACTGAATCACTTCATAAACGTGAAAAATAACCATAACATTATTAATATTGTACTGATCAAGTACATTTTGAGTCCATTGAAGATTTCAATTAAGAAATTCTTCCAAATATAGATGATTTACTAGGTATCGCTCTGTTCAAAATGTTCAAAATATTTACATAAGCCAAACACATAAACAAAAGACCGCTTTGTGATTTGGCAGAACTGTACTGTGCAAACGCATATAATGTGAAGATCTCTGAACAAACAGAAGCAAATAAGGGCCATCTCTGCAGTTGAACAATGTGGTTTTGCTGTTTATTGCCTGAAGTTTTGAAAAGTGATTATGGTGGTGGCTGGCTTTGGGATAACCAAGTTTCACTTTCTACATAATAAACTTTGTTTTCTTGTGATATTAGTAATGTCCACAGTCTCTAAATATTACTACCAAACAAGTGAATGCTAACCCTTTTGTAACTGAATTTCTTTCTCGTAGTTCTTCTACCGCCGTGAGTGGCAGCCTTTTCAGCAGCTCTGTGTATGACTGTATATGTATGTGTACTTTTCTACTTTTATTTTTCTATGTTTATTTATTGATCACTCCTATTACTTTATTTTATGTGGATTCCTTCCCTGGACACACTTACTTTTACAACGTGGGCATGGATTTTAACACGCCGAGACTCGCCTATTCAAGTACTCAACTTCGGGCGCTGAGAACAAATGCCAGTGCCGGTGTGGTTCCACATTTACCCGACGAGGTAAGAAGGCGGTATCGTGGCAGCAGAGCCGGCACTAAGCTAAAAAAGAAGCGGCTTGCGAGAAAGTGGCGTTTCAAGCCTTCGGTGCCTTCTGTGATTCTGGGGAATGTAAACTCAATCTCAAATAAGATCGACGAACTGGCTGCGCTGGTGAAAAATGTAAGGACCTACAGAGAATGCAGTTTGTTGTGTTTTTGCGAAACCTGGCTAAATAACACCATCCCAGATGCCAACGTGGAGCTACCCGGGTTTAGCACAGTTAGAGCGGACAGAGATGCAAGTACCTGTGGTAAGCACAAAGGAGGAGGACTCGCTCTCTATGTTAATACACGGTGGTGTCACTCTGGACATGTTAACGTCAAAATCTCCACTTGCTGCAGGGATATCGAACTGTTGGCCGTAAGTTTACGTCCCTACTATTTGCCCAGAGAGTTTGGACATGTCATTGTTATTATTGTATACATTCCTCCTCGGGCAGACGAGGAGTCAGCGAGTGACATCATCCATTCCGCTGTTGCTAAGTTACAAACGCAGCACCCTGAGGCGCTTGTGCTAATCGCTGGAGACTTTAACCATGTGACGCTGGACAAAACATTACCTGCATTCTCCCAGTATGTGCACTGTAACACCCGGGGAAATAAGACTATTGATTTACTTTATGCAAACGTTAAAGACGCATACAGCGCCACCCCGCTGCCAGCGCTTGGGAAAGCAGATCATAACCTGGTTCTGCTTCAGCCTCACTATAAACCAAAAGTTAGAGTCCTACCTGTAACCACACGATCATTCAGGAAGTGGACTCCGGAGACTGAGAATACTCTGAAAGAATGTTTTGGAACTACAGACTGGGATATCCTGCAGGGATCTCATAGTGAGAACATTGAGGAAGTTGTTGACTGCACTACTGACTACATCAACTTCTGTATGGACATTGTAGTTCCAGTAAGAACAGTACGCTGCTATGCTAACAACAAGCCATGGATTACAAGTGACATCAAGGGACTTTTGAATCAGAAGAAAAGGGCTTTTAAAGACGGTGATCAGCATGAGCTCAAGCGCATGCAGAAGGAACTCCGAGTCCAACTCAGGGCGGCGAAGGAGCAGTACAGGAGAAAGCTAGAGCAGAAGTTGCAGAATAACAGCATGAAGGAAGTGTGGGATGGGATGAAGATCATCACTGGCTGCAGCTCGAAGCAGGGTGCCACCACTGAGAGAGACGTGAAGAGAGCAAACCAAATGAACAACTTTTTTAACAGGTTTGACCACCCTAACCCACTCTCACTCTCACCTCGGAGTACTGCACCCTCCACACATCCTTCTGCTGATACCAGCATAGGAAAGACATCCCCACCCATAATTACAACAGCGCAAGTGAGCAGAGAGCTGAGGAGACTTCGTGCCAGCAAAGCAGCGGGTCCAGATGGAGTATCGCCACGACTGCTGAAGGTCTGTGCATCGGAGCTGGGGGGTCCTCTACAGCGCATCTTCAACCTGAGCCTGGAACAGGGGAGAGTCCCGAGGCTTTGGAAAACATCTTGTATCACCCCAGTCCCAAAGGTATCACGTCCTAGTGAGCTGAATGACTTTCGGCCTGTTGCTCTGACATCACATGTGATGAAGACCATGGAGAGGCTGCTGCTTCACCACCTTAGGCCACAGGTTCAACACGCCCTTGACCCTCTGCAGTTTGCATATCAGGAGAAGGTGGGAGCGGAAGATGCCATCATCTATATGCTACATCGATCCCTCTCTCACTTGGACAGAGGCAGTGGTGCTGTAAGAATTATGTTTCTAGACTTCTCTAGCGCCTTCAACACAATCCAACCTCTGCTCCTTAGGGACAAGCTGACAGAGATGGGATTAGATTCATACCTAGTGGCATGGATCGTGGACTATCTTAAAGACAGACCTCAGTATGTGCGTCTTGGGAACTGCACGTCTGACATTGTGGTCAGCAACACAGGAGCGCCACAAGGGACTGTACTTTCTCCGGTCCTGTTCAGCCTATATACATCAGACTTCCAATACAACTCGGAGTCCTGCCATGTGCAAAAGTTCGCTGATGACACTGCTATCGTGGGCTGTATCAGGAATGGGCTGGAGAAGGAGTATAGGGACCTAATCAATGACTTTGTTAAATGGTCCGACTCAAACCACCTACACCTGAACACCAGCAAAACCAAGGAGCTGGTGGTGGATTTTAGGAGGCCCAGACCCCTCATAGACCCAGTGATCATCAAAGGTGACTGTGTGCAGATGGTGCAGACCTATAAATATCTGGGAGTGCAGCTGGATGATAAATTAGACTGGACTGCCAATACTGATGCGCTGTGCAAGAAAGGACAAAGCCGGTTATACTTCCTTAGAAGGCTGGCTTCCTTCAACATCTGCAATAAGATGCTGCAGATGTTCTATCAAACAGTTGTGGCGAGCGCCCTCTTCTACGCAGTGGTGTGCTGGGGAGGCAGCATTAAGAGGAAAGACGCCTCACGCCTGGACAAACTGGTGAGGAAGGCAGGCTCTATTGTTGGCATGGAGCTGGACAGTTTAACATCTGTGGCAGAGCGAAGGGCGCTCAGCAGGCTCCTATCAATTATAGAGAATCCACTGCATCCACTAAATAATGTCATCTCCAGACAGAAGAGCAGCTTCAGTGACAGACTGCTGTCACTGTCCTGCTCCACAGACAGATTGAGGAGATCGTTCCTCCCCCAAACTATGCGACTCTTTAATTCCACCAGGGGGGGGTAAACGTTAATATTTAACATTATACATAGTTATTGTCTGGTTTTTTCACCTGTATTATTATCATTCTTTAATTTAATATTATCTATTGTATCAGTATGCTGCTGCTGAAGAAAGTGAATTTCCCATTGGGATTAATAAAGTGTCTGTCTGTCTGTCTGTCTGTCTGTCTGTCTGTCTGTCTGTCTGTCTGTCTGTCTGTCTGTCTTCTACCCTCTTCATTACTATTGCCACTTCAAATTTTGCAGATAAACACTTCAGACCACTCTAGTATGATCATCATTCGTCCACAAACAATATGGGAACATTTTCTCTTTTTCAAAGTTAAGGTTGTTACTTTTACAATCAGAGCATTTAGTCACTTCTTGACCTAGTCATTTGCTTAGTCAAGGGAAGAAGTATTTACTAGGGATGCAGCAATATCATTGTTGATAGCCAATACTGATACAGAGTACGTCATGAACACTGAAGGCTACTACGAGTACTGATAAGAGTACTTTTAATAGAAAGAAAAGAATGATAATACATCAACAACAAATATAGGAGGCAATGCAGTTTTACTTAATAAGTCATTGTGAATGGAACTTCTGTTTTTGTTTAAAGAAAACAACATTTATTAAAATAGATAAAAATTCCTGTAAATGTTATTAATATTTACCCAATGCTGTATACAAACTCTTACAACAAATCAGAATTTCAGCTTCATTGTAAAATTGCCATCTAAAATTAAGCATCTAGCTTCAATTGGTTTTCAAGTGTAAGAGTCTGGTCTTTTTCAAAAATACAATAACATGCCAGCTCAATCACAGATCACTTGGTTTCTTCTCTTATCTATAATTTATGAAGATGCAATAAAAAGCTGTTTACTGTCCACACTTGTAGATGGTGCAGGCAGAAACTTTCAAGCTCATGCAGTCAAGGAAGCAAATCCCACTAAGGTGCTTCCAGTAGCAGAGAAATCTCTCTTGATTTTGGGATGTTAGGCTCAGACTGGTACCTGTATGTCTACACATCAGCACCTAAGGAAATCATTCCTGTACAAAATGATTGCTCTTCCAGAACTTTATCAAAAGACTCCCATGTGGTCTTGCTTTGACATTCTATTTATAAGAGGTGCATATTTTTAATTTTCTCTGTGGCCTCACCTGTAGCATAGGTATCCTCATCCGACAACTTCTCTACCTTTCTTAATAAGAGAGTTTTCTTAGCGTCTTATACAATGGCTGCATAAATTGGGTAGCAGTTGTTGTACCTGTTATTTGTATAATAAATATATACAAGAACGCAATTACCAATAACCCTCACAATTTGTAAACAGAAGTAGGCTATGAAGAAATAGAGTACTATAAAAGTGGAAGCGGGGGTCTACAACAACAACAACATTTATTTATATAACACATATTCATACAAAAAAGTAGCTCAAAGTGCTTTACAGTCTAAACAGTGCAAAGTACTTTACAACATGAATATTAGTATGTACACAAATTTAATAAATTTATACTATAATAGTTAAGCATTTGCATGATAGAATAGGCTTAAACTGCCACCTGTAGCAACTACCCAGTTTAACAGATTTTGTGGACTTTTCTTTTTAATGTACTGCAGCTGAAAGTAAATTTAAAAGTACTGTTTTATCACTAACATTCCACTATCTTCCGACAATTAAATAACACAGACTTGGCTTTTTAAAAAGCCATTATTTATACCAAATGCCACAGTGTGAGTATCAGCTCTACAATTGTTGATAAGACCAAGGAAGCTGATCAGACAGATTAGCTAATATATGTTATTACACAGGAGCGCTGTACTTCCACAAATGGTTGTACGTGCATGTAATAGTAATACTATGCAAGATAAAGAACTTTACTTATAATTATTCAGACTACTATAACTTGTCTTACTTTGGATACCCAAGTGTTATTGCAGAGTAAAGGGTCTGTGAAGTGATTTTCATAGTTTTAATTCTGCTCCCAGGCTGGATTTTCCTGTTGAGAATGTGTTTCAATAACTGACAAAATTGACACCTGCTGCTGTAGCAGTGAAAAGATAAAAGAGTGGAGAGTTAATTACTCAAATGGGTGTAGAACTGCTAAGGTTTTCTTTCAATTACACCCTAACAATGTCTACTGAACACAGCTGGTAGTTCATGGTCAGGGACGTATGCAACGAGAGAGGCTGTTTCACTTGTAGAAGGCTTTTCAGCATGAAACACTAGAACTGTCCAATTAGTCAAAAATTCTGAATCCTATATTAAAAATAAGTATAGATTTAAATATATTTGAACACAGGTTAAAACTTCTGTATAGTTACACCAAATGACATGTTATTGCATTATTATTTTCTGCGTATGGTACATCTGTAAACATAACCCATGCATTGCTGCTTAAGATGTGTGAAAACTACAACTATCAAATTAACATGACATATGGAAAATATAGTCCTTCAGAAAAATTGGATTCTCTGAGCACACAACGTAAATGATCAAAGAGAAACAGGACTGAAGCACACTTCAGAAAGTCTCCTTGTACCTGTTATGCAAATAAAAAACCCAGGCACAATTGTTTGTAAATGCTGAAATGTGTTAAATGTCACTACCAGTAATCAATTTATTTTTATCTTTATCAATAATAATAATAATAATAATAATACTACTACATTTTATTTAGTAGGCGCCATTCTTAACACTCATGGTCACCTTACAATGAAATTAACAACAATAATAAAATAAAAACAAAAAGAGGATAATAAAATCAAGTAGCAATAAGGTACAGAGGTAGTAGCAAACATACAAAGTTAACAGGCAGTAACAGTGTTAAATTTATAATTGGTATGCCAGTTTGAAAAGTTACGTTTTGAGGGCAGTTTTAAAATGTGTTATTGAGTCTAGTTGACGGATATGAAAGGGAAGAAGATTCCAGAGTTGATGAGCACTATGAGAAAACGCTCAAGCTCCCATAGAACAAAGCTGGATGTGTGGTACAGAAAGTAAAAGCTGCAGATGAGGATCTGAGTGAGTGAGAGGGAGTGTAAGTATTTAGGAGATCAGTGAGGTAGGGAGGAGCAAGGTTATTGACAGCTTTAAATGTTAAGAGCAGTATTTTGCATTGTATTCGGTAATAAACAGGGAGCCAGTGAAGTTGAGAGATAATAGGTGTAATATGTTCAATGGATTTAGAACAGGTTATTATCCTAGCAGCAGAATTTTGAATAAGTTGTAAGCGATGGATACGTTTTGTGGGATACCAGATAGAATAGCATTACAATAATCTATATGTGAGGTGACTAGGGCATTAACCAATACTTCAGTACTGTGTTGTGCAAGAACAGGATGAAGTCTAGAAATGTTTTGGTGATGGAAAGGCAGTCAGAGAAATAATGTTACTTAAATGGGAAGAAAAAGAGGGTACTATCAGTACTTTATTTATTTCAGTGTAGCGTCTCATTTTTTCACTTTTTCTTGTTGGGTCAATATAAGCAGCCTGTTTTAACTGTAACCATAAGTTAGTAGCTCTGGTGTGTTATGCTATGCATAAACACAACAACTGCATGAGAGGCATTTGAATGCTATGTGCAAATGTCAATTAAAGAATACTAGCCGACGCCAGCCGTAGCATACGGCGGTGTAAGAATGGGAACGGAAAACGGTGAGAAAGGAATACAGAAATCAAGAAGACATAAATACTTCTTGAAAGACGCAGCGTGCATGTAGAATTTCCGGCCAAGTAGGATTACATGTGAAAGTGACAAATAAATCAGGCTTTCCGAATTTACATACTATGGCCATGGCATCCTGATAGTTTTGTTGCATGTATCTTGGACTTCCTGGAAACGTGAATGGTAATATGATCATTTTGCCTACACGTAAGTTATTTTCACCGTTTGCTTGCAGTGCATCCGTTAGTTCCACGCGCAGATCTTGTTGATGTAATCTGAGATAGTTGAGATGCGCGCCCTCTGTTTTAACGTACGCATCTACGACGTATTGTTGGAATAGTTTGCCGGTAGAGTGCAAAATACTAAATGTATTCCTCATTGCTAATCTGTACCCGTAAAACTGGCATTGAGTAAGCCTTATTTGTTTGGTGGTTCTTTTGTCGGGAACATGTTGTAAATCTTTGTGCCAGCCAATGTCTCCGTAAGGGAATAAAAGTGGGTAAACCATAGGATCGCAATTCATATTGAGCGTGGAAATCTGTTTACAGGAGTTGCCTATGGGATAGATGCAAATGTCCCTTTCGGCAGGCGTTTCGCCATCTACTCCGACGAAAATCACTGCAACATCGGTGTGACATGTCGAGGCATTGTATCGTTGTAAATCCTGCCTAGGTTTTCCTTGAAAACCATTCATACAGATGCTGTTGGATTGGACTGAGCGATTTCATGCATGTGTTTGTATGATTTAGCGAACGGGTTGATGGTTCTGAGCATGGAATCTAGCTGGATAAGTACATTTTCGCTGCATGCAGAGTTTGCTTTATTTTGTAAGCGTACTTCAGTAGCTTGCACTGTGTCAAAAACATACACCTGTCCATATCTTGGACAGGTAGAAGTGTTAGCGTATAGTGGAGAAACTTGGTGATAAATTTGCCTGTGTATTTTAAAACCATATAGTCCGTGGCCAAGAGGGTGAGTTATCTGTGCACCCATGGAAGCAAAAGCTAGAGAACAGTTTCTCGAATGTGTTCACGATAATTTTTAGCTTCTGATATTTGCTGTGTAAGAAGCTGTTGTAAAGACACAGGTGGCTCCCACAAAGGTGGTAAAGCTACTTTACCGTTGTGGCAGCACCTCGAGTACTTGTTGGATGTATTACGCTCAGGAGGCCAGTATAGTGCATGACATGGAAGAGGACGAATAGGAATCGAGAAATGCCATGTCGGCTATGTGTGGGCGGGACCGGTTTTGAAGTGGAAGCAGGACGAACCAGAAGAGAAATATATATATATAAGAGATAATCTATATGGGCTATAGATGTATAAGCTGTGTGGGACCCAACATCAAACTTACCCATGAAGGGCACTAGTTGACTGTGAGGACAGGTAGATAAGGAGCAGACAGTTAAGAAAAAAACATGCTGTTTTTACCCATTACCCTTTGCAGCAAAAATTGAATATGTGTGATATAAACAATGTTTTTCATTAGCCTTTCTAATTTTAAGATACGTAAAATGAGCACAGCTGACAATGAAAAGGCCCTTTAAAACAGTGATTTTAAAGTCATCACAATAACAAAAGGAAAATCAGAAATCTGGCACTCATTTTCCATTGTCACTAATGATAAAGTAAACACGCTTTTGCTTGATGTGATGGATACCCAATAGGTTTAGTATAAAATAACAGTAAGTCAGGGATTTCAGGTTAATATTCTAGGGGTTTAAAAAAAATCTGCTATTACTACAATTGCCAATCCAAGAGCAATGCAGCCAGGTAGAGAACTGTGTCCCAAAATGACTTGTGAAAGCACGCGTTTTTCCTCCACATTAATTACAATTTGCAGTATTAATTGCTTTTTTTAATCTAAAAAACTTCCTAACAGCAGATGGAACCTAATTTGAATCTGAGGTTTGTTCGGAGATGCAGTATGGCATATCTGAAGTTCTGTGGGCAGAGAACTGAATTTGGTCCAAGCAAAATTTATATAAGAGTTGGAGCATCAACAGTGTGACGTGCAAATCAGTGAAAAGATAAATGTTATATATCTGTCATATGTAAAATGAAAGAAGAATCTGATTGTATCACCAACCCCTTCACAACAGTTGAAATTAGGAAAATGAATTTATCCTTATTTTCATATTACATTTTTTATTTATTTTACGCTAATATTTTTGTTTCATCATCAGTGGCGAGTTTACTTGATTACTCCATGCAACAGCATACAAACTATTAACAATTTTCACAACATCCAAACATAACATTTTTGTGTAGCTCACTAATTTGTAAAATGATTATTATGCACTTTACTGTATATCACAGAGATCCAAAAGATGACACAGAGTGTGGATTGTAGTAACACAAAGCTGGGAGGTGAGATTTGAAATATTGAACTTAATTTAAAATATTAAACGGGTTAGTTAAGCAAATGAAGATATATTATTACTTCCAATTTAAATGTAAAGCCACTGGTATGTGAACAGATCATCATTTTGCTCAGCCGTGTCCTCATTTCTACAAAAAAAAAAAAAAAAAGTCTTAAGCTCTTCCACCATTACATACTCTTCTTTGTATGAGAAGATGATTCATGTCACTTACTGACTAACATTAAGCCACCCTACAGTTCCGCAACTTTTTGGATGTTATGCATAGTCCCTGTTTAAAATTTTCTGCTACCTGGACTTCAACTCCAGTACTCAAAAAGGGTCATTATTATAAGACAGGGTAAATACTGAGCATGAGGAACATCAGTTTTGGACCTTTAGGAATGCCAATGAGTAGTATCATTATATAACTAGCATTTACCTAGTTAATATTTATATACAAGAAAAGCCCAAGTATGGTAAATTATAGATGTAGCATATAGGGAACTAACACAAGCATAAAACAAAGCTTTTAAAGATGCCTTCTGTTTTTCTGAGGTCTGGTTGGGACAAAACTGTCTTAACATCACGGTTGACAACAAGGTTGATATTTTCATTTGTGCCAATTTTGATAAAATTAATAAAGATTTATGGCAATTAATTAAATTCTTATATTGGTGTATCCAGAATGGACCGGACGGGCTAGCTTTCTCTCCCTCTGAACATCAATGAGCCTTTGGTTGCCAATGACTCTGTTGCCGGTTTACTAGTTATCCTTCCTTGGACCACTTTGGTAAGTACTAACCAATGTACATCAGGGACATTCCACAAGACCTGCTGTTTTGGAGATGCTATAACCCAGTCGTGTAGCCATCACAATTTGTCTCCTTTCAAAATCACTTAGATCCTTGCAGTTGTACATTTTTCCTGCTTTGAATATGTCACCTTCAAGAACTGACTGTTCACTTGCTGCCTAACATATCCTATGCCTTGACATGTGCCATTGTAGTGAGATCCTCAATGTTATTTACTTCACCTATCAGTGATTTCAGTATTATGGAAGATTGCTTATTTATAACAAGCACTACTTTTTGTATAACTTTACAATGAATGCTACCAGAGAGGAGTATTGTGGGGTCATCATTTCTATATAAAAAAAAAAGGAAATATCACAGTTCAGCATTCTACCACTGATTTTGATGGACATGATATCTTCACAGCTTCAAAGCCAGAATCTAATTTTGGCTTTAGCCAAAAAAAACCCTTTATAGTACAATTACGCCAAACTTCTCATTTCCAGCACAAACCCACTCTTGAACTCTTTATTATCCTTCATAAAAGACTTACCATAAATAACAAAAATGTTGCTTTGACAATGATACTAGTACTCTAGATTGATGCACGTCACACCAAGAAGCCATTAGCGCTTTGCTTTTACACTGTCTGGTCAATATTGTTCTAACACTTTTATACTATGCATGCTACAGAATGCTTAAGGGAACCAAGCTATAATAGAATGATAACTGTGACCAAATGAATGAAGGAAAACATAAGTACCAAAATCACTTTGGTTTATTTATTGTGATCAGTAACTGATCAGAGTACTCAGTTCAGAGAGTTAGTAAGCAACAGTTCTACAAGAGACGACTGAGCCTAGACTTTCCTGCTTCCTATCACTGACACACCCAGGCAGCTGACATGTCCCATTATCCAGTTTTACTCAGTACAGCATTCCTTCCGCTTTTACCCAAGCACTTTGCTTCCAAGGCTGATGTAGTTGACAGTTCTATTTATACTCTCAACTAGCCAAATGTCTTCCTATGTTCAGTGTTACAGTACCAATTAGACTCCTAGAATGCTATGCAAACTATTCTATTAATGATTTTGGCTCAGGGATAAAGCAGACATTAGATGAGAGCACAGTAAAAAGTTTTGCAATGCCTGGATAAAGTAACTGTCAGGAAAAATTACTTGAACAAGAAACAAACACACACCAAACCTGAAATGTTAGTATGGAATTACCTAAGCAACAAGTCCCTCCCCACAATACTGTTCACTATGGGATTATATTCCCAAATAATAATTCTTTCTTTCTCTTTCTTCCTTTCTTTCTTTATTTATTTATTTGTCACATACATCGTTATACAGGACAACACGCAGTGAAATGAATCTTTTCACATACCCCTTGGGGTCAGAGCACAGGGTCAGCCATTGTACAGCGCCCCTGGAGTAATTGAAGGTTAAGGGCCTTGCTCAAGGGCCCAGCAGAGTAGTATCTCTTGGCAGTGACGGGGATTCGAACTGCCAACCTTCGGGATGCCAGCGCTGATACTTAGCCTCAGATATTACGTTTTTGCAATTTTATAGTCCAAGAGGACAAGTTATTCAACCTTTTTCATAGACTAACCTGTTATTTAATTTAAATAAGCTATTCTTCGCTTATACATGTTAAATAAATATTTAACAAAATGATTTAAATGTTGCCTCGCATTTAGGAGACCTGGGTTCGCTTCCCAGGTCCTCCCTGTGTGGGAATCCTCCGGTTTCCTCCCACAGTCCAAAGACATGCAGGTTAGGTGCATTGGCGATTCTAAATTGTCCCTAGTGTGTGCTTGGTGTGTGTGTGTGTGCCCTGAGGTGGGCTGGTGCCCTGCCCGGGGTTTGTTTCCTGCCTTGCACCCTGTGTTGGCTGGGATTGCCTCCAGCAGACCCCCCGTGACCCTGTAGTTAGGATATAGCAGGTTGGATAATGGATGGATGGATGAATGGACTTAAATATGACATTATAAACGTTTTATTGATCCATTTGAAAGTAATAGCTTTAAAGCATTTTGAGTAGTGACAAAAGCAATATATAGAAGTAATGTCATCTGCTTCTTATTGGTCCTATGAGAGGGCAGCATGGTAGACTCAGTGCCCTGGTTTTGAATCGAGTCCCATGTGTCTTTGTGGGTCTTCCTCTGGGCACTCCAGGTTTCCATCCACATTTCCAAAGATTTGCAGATTAAATTATCTGGCAACTCTAAATTGGCCCTAAGTGAGTATCCCTGTGAACGGACTGGAACCCTTCCCTGGGTTAGCTACTGCTTTGTGCTTATTTTTTCTGGGAAAGGCTTCAAAACCATATGACCCCAAATTGGATTTAGCAGGTTTGAAAATGTTAAGTTTGTTATGTTGTCCTATGAGAGTTACTACATTACTGAGATGTTGTAATGCCTGTGTGTTGCCAGTATAGTTAGTTTTCTAAGAACAATCTTATTTTATCTGGTAAAGGCAGATAGTAATATTGTATACAGCAACATTTAAAAAAATACATAGTTAAATAAGAAATTCTGAATATGCCACAAACTTGCCTCAAATCTAAAGAATTTTAAACCATAAAGTGTACATGTCAAAGTTTGCAGACCACTTATTCATTGTTAATGAAATCAAAGTTTAACCGGCAGAATCAGTTGCACAGCAAAAAAAACAAACCATGGATTTCAGTTCATTGCAGAGCATACACACACACATATCTGAACTCACTTGTTTCAAGATTCACCAGGTAATATAAAATACACATTTTAAGATGTGTGAGAAGACGGAACATCCTGAGAAACTTACAAACTTCACACCAGGGTCCTGTTGGACAACTGCACTTATTACCATCCTACAATGGTACACAGGAACAGTAACATTTAACAATCAATTCAAATTAGAAAAATACATAAAATGAAAATAAATAAAAAGAATATGGATTGAAATTATGGGATCTTTCTGGAAGAGAATACAGAATGCAAAAATCTCTTTCAAAAAGCTTCCCCAAGTAGGGTAAGCAGGTTACTTCTTACATAAAGTAAAGGATTAGCATGCAGCATGCCATAGTGGTTAAGGCTTTGGACTTAAAACCCTGAGGATGTGGGTTCAAATCCTGCTACTAACACTGTATGACCATGAGCAAGACACTTCATCTTCCTGTGCTCCAATTGGAAAAATAAAAGAAAAGCAACCAATTGTATCTTTCAAATGTTTTAAGCTGCCTTGGACAAAAGTGCCAATCAAATAATCTTAATACATAATTCGCCAGTCTCCTCACTCACTCACTCATTCACGTCCATCCGAAGCCGACTGCGCAGTCGCCTTCTGCGCACGTTGCCTTCTGAGCATGTCCGAAGCCGAATGCGCAGTCGCCTTCTGCGCAGCTGCCCAAAAAACGTTACGAGACCGACATTGCGGCAGGCGGAGGATTTACGGCCACTAAAATTTAAAGAGAAAGGCGACTACAGACGTGAAAATTCAAAGAGAAAGGCGACTTCGACCGACATCCAACCCCAACATCGCGGGAGGCGGCGGATTTACGGCCGCAAAAATTCAAAGAGAAAGGCGACTTCGATTAAAGCTCTAGAGGCCTGAAAGGCGATTTCGACTACAGCTCAAGGCCTAATTACGCATTCATTCAATACACCTATATGAGGTTTGTGGTGCTTATACTTATTACTATTCCACTCGTGCCCGTTTCATCTTACGTTGTCGAAACGGGCTCTTTGTCTAGTAAGTAATAATAAACAGTCCATTTCTCAGCTCAGGTGCCAACCTACCTTAGTTGCTTTGCATAGTTTTGCTCTATTTCAGTCCTCTCCTTCACAAATTTAACATACTTCTCCACCAGGTCCAATCCCCATTGTGTGTGCTTTTCTATAATATCAAACTGGTCCTAAATGGAGAGACAGAAAGGTAAGGTATGAGTAAAATTCTTTTCTTACAGAAATTCTAAATTCAGAACCACCGTAATAAATCTATAAAATTAGAAGGTACAAGAAATTTACCAAATGACCTATATTAATCATTTTAATTTTTTGTATACAAGAATAAAACAAACATTTTGCAAAAGGCCTGGAAACAAAATGAAACAGCAATTGCAATGAACATATTAAGAAGGCATCAGCTCCCAGTCGCAATGCAATTCCTAAGACTGGATTTTCGGCAAACAAAATGTGTATGTTACTCCTGTCATCCAAATATTGTCTTTCAAAATAACAAACTGTTATTGTATCCCTGCAGTCCTTGTACACCCATTAGACCTCCGTCCATGAAGATTTTTGTTCAGATAAAGTTTAAAGTAACATCATCACTGCAGTCTGAAGTGCCATCCATCTATCTATAAGCCAACATGATTATCCAAAATTGATATACTTGTCTTCTATTAGTTACATGTCATGTATTTCCCTGGGCTTGAACATATGGTCCTGTCGATTTATGTGTTTTTACAGCTAGGTACCTTTGCTGCATTGTGTAACACCCACTCATTACAAGAGATACAAAATAAAAAAGACTGAAATTTGATTGTACCATAACTTAATCTATATAGAGACACTCTTATTAAGCAGTACAACAAATGGCTTGCCAAATTATTTTCATTGTCTTATTACTATGTATTTTGTAACAATCTCCAATGTAATGGGTCATCTACAACAGAACATCCAGATCCTGAATTAATACACAGGCTCCTCATGTTTTAAATATTTTGTTTCTTATGTTTTCAGCTGAATGTATTGGGATTAATAAAGTATCTATCTATCAATCTATCTATCTAAATGATAAGTAAAAGAAGCAATAGAAAAAAAATCTGCTTTAATAATGTATCTATCCAAAATGATTGTTATTCTGTAAGGAGTTGCATTATCTCCTAGCTCCTCTCTCACATAAACACAAGTTTGTAGATATTATCAGACACAGTAAATCTCTTTGTTACCAAACATTTAATAATCAGGAAAAGTCTCAATATGTACTCACTTCCCCTTTGTAATGTATTAAACATAGCTTGTTAAAGTTTTTTTTTCTACCGAATCACAGGGACTCCCAACAGACATGCCCAACCAATACAAATGCTAACTGGGGATTCACCTTTTAACCTCTTGGTATTTGGCAGGAATGTCAATAGAGATCATGTAACATACATGCGAGGTTACAAAGAAATGTCTTCTTACCCAAGGACTGTAATTCCAGTGGGGAAAAAACAGCTATGGTGGTCTGGTCATATCAAGACACCCCTTGTATACCGGTATTTTTTAATTGTTATTTTCCTGCATTCCACACATTCTGTGGCTTGTGTGAACATGAGGTAGTGTTAAATTAGCTCACCTTTCATAGAATGGAAAAAAATGACAGCAAAAAGTAAAATGGTCCATGCTGTCTACACAGCAAGATAAGCAACTAAACACATTTTCAAGTGTCTGGCTCACTGAAGCAACTTTAATCTAGAAATCTAAATATTGCGACATAGCAGGACTGTCTGCAAAGCACTATAGTTCAAGGAAGATAAGGGGAGGAGTGAAACTTTACATGCATATAAAGGGCCTAAAGGAATTTCAGAGAAAAACATGAGAGTAAAGCTGAGACATTTGGAAATACTGCATTTTTCAATCTAGCAGGTTTTCTTTGAAGCTTCTAGAGTTTAATTTATAATATAGCATTATACAATCTTTCTATTATAAAAAAAAATCCTGGGAGGGAGACTAGGGAGACGAGACGTGATCTTCTCAGAAGACAATTTGACGTCCAGCGAGAGACAAGGCAGTGATACAACATTTAAAACAAGTTCACGGACATCTAACCAAGCATTTGTTGGAATGCTTTTGGCAGACAGATATCATGTGCTCCCAGCTCTTAAAACAACGACAAGTGTCAAGCAGAATACGCAGCTTCCCAGCAGCAACAGCAGATGATCCAACTGCTTCTCCTTAGCGTGCATATGTAACAATTTCCACGAAAATAACAATCTCTTTAAATTGTATATCCGGTAAACCAAACCCGGGCCTGGGTGAGCGAAGCGAGCAGGGGGTAGAGCCCACTAGTATTTCAAAAGAACACAGCCAGGGTTAACTCCATTTGGATTTATTGTAATGTTAAAATAATAGGATGACCATCACGTGTGAGTGACAAACTGATTGTTGTTGGATCAGTTAATTCCACAAATTTCCAACTACTATTATCCAGTTATATAAAGCAAAAACTAAAATTGTAGCATAGTGGTTAGAGCTGCTGTGCATAGTTACAGATATGACAAATATGTACGACCTTTATTATATTTGCCAATTTGATATGCAACTAGGTGATGTTCAGAGTGCCTACTGGCTTGCTGTACAAACGTGCTAAAATGTTCATTTTTTCATTCATAAAACTCAAACAATTTACTTCTGTAATTGGCATGCTTTGTTTCCAAATGTCTTCATAGTTTGCTGTTTGTATGTTTTAATATACCTGTGTGCTTCAGGTTTCTGAGATTAATCTTGTGAGGTTGGTATGGGCAGCATTTTAGGAACTTGTCCATGTTCGTTGGCATTATTAGTGAAGCGTGCAGTGTATAACAGACTGTCAACTGCATATAACTGGACTTGTCAGTCGTTTCAGTTCCCCAGTATGCAGGAACAAAATATTCCGTTGACTGCGTGCAGAACTGAAATCTGCAATCATTAGTCCCCTAAAAGCATTAAAACTTTTGGATAAGTAGTGTGTGCATTCCATCTATTATGTACACTGTATTTAAATTTTGAATATGTATTTACTGTTGTTTGCAAATGTGTACCACCAAGGGGAAAATGTTGGGCTAGATATAATTAAAATTGCTGCTAATAAAAGGTCATCACTGAATACAAATAGTTAAAAATGAGTCCCAAGGCCAAAAGAACCACTGTCACAGACCCAAAAAAAAAAAATCAAAGTAAGTCTATTGAACAAAACTGTGAAATTATCACACAACTCAAAAACATTTACCAACACAATGATGTGCAAATTAATGTAAAGTAAAGCTTAGCCACATCTTAATACAACCTTCCATTTATTGTAGAAACTCATGATAATTCAAGCAGAATGACACCTTTTATTGACCAACTTAACAATAAAAGGTGTCATTTTTCTTGACTTCTATTTTTATCCATAATGGCTAACACAGTACAACATCCAACTATTGCAGAAACCTAAGTGGGTGCGAGGTTGTGTGGCAACTAATGAGAAATGTGCAACCTGCGAGTCAAGCTCCATGTTGTCACTCGTACCTTTTCATTCTCTTTAAGCTTTTCATGTGCTTTCTGCATGGAACGCATCTTATAAGATCTGTTTAGACTTGGTGTTTTTTGTTTTTATTTTTTTTACTATAATAGCAACACCAATTCAAAGGCAGCACTCACCAACTTGTAATCCTGCCAGAAAAGCATGTTGCCCAGCTCTCCTCAGAGCAAGACCCCCTCAAATCTACACAATGTGAACTTGATTGAAAGAAGATGTGGAGAAAACAAAACTGGGCATTTTCATGGAGCAATTTAAAATGACAGGTAGAAATGGGAAATATTATTATATATTCCCGTTTGCTGAAAAAAAAATAGAGATTTCAAAGTTGAACAATACATGAAGCCATTCAAGCAGCTGCAAAAGTACAAATATTATATTACAGAAAACAAGCTTTCAGTAGAGGGTTTGTAATTCAGTAAAACTAGAGAGATGTTCAAGAGTCTGAATACTTCCAAAAGGCACTCACTGTAAATGGTATGAATCATATTGCATCTGTTGTGCTAGTTTAAGGGGCATTGGAGACATGTCCCCACTCTGATCTTAATTATTTTTTTATTTAAGATAAAACAACATTTGTAAAATTGTTAGGTATTTTATACTATGTAGAAAATTGTTGATACAGCCATTTTCACTTATTGATGGTCAAAGCAACAGTTTTATTTCTGCAATAACAAAGTACTTCACAGACTACCATTATAAAAAGAATATCTGTAACACTGTTATAACTAACACTGCTAGCTGAAGAAATTTAAACCCATTTATCACACAATTATCTTAATACATAATTCGCCTGCCTCCTCACTCACTCATTCACTCAGGTCCGTCCGAAGCCGAATGCGCAGTCGCCTTCTGCGCAGCTGCCTGAAAAACCTTACGAGACCGACATCCAACCCCAACATCGCGGCAGGCAGCAGGATTTAAGGCCGCAAAAATTCAAAGAGAAAGGCGACTTCGATTAAAGCTCTAGAGGCCTGAAAGGCGATTTCGACTACAGCTCGCGGCCTAATTACGCATTCTGATTCAATTACGCATTCATTCAATACATCTATATCAGGTTTGTGGTGCTTATACTTATTACTATTCCATATTGTACTGGAACATTCATCATTCAATATTATACTATAGGCTTGGAAAATTTATCAACTAACAGTACAAGCCTGTACAGTAATGAGTAAAGCGGACTACAATCATTACAAAACAACTTCTTCGTTACTTATCATTTGTTCTTCATACACTGCTGACACAAACTCGTGCCCGTTTCATCTTACGTTGTCGAAACGGGCTGTTTGTCTAGTAGAAGCAGAATACCCTATTGTGCTTAAAATTAGAAGCAACTGCATTCACATTACTAGGAACAATTCAAATTTTCAGAATATGGCAGACATTTATCAGTGTTGTCCTTTATTTATTGAACATCCACAATCATTTCTAACCCTTTTGATACTTCAGTATCTTTTAGTGATTACTTCATACTGAATATTATTCATTCTTGGTTCCCTAGCTGGTAGTGGATGGAGTATATGATTTGAACGAGACGTAGAAGGTAAGGTACAGTATGGGAGGGGCCAAGGAGGTCGGGTGCAGTGTGAGTTGGGTGGTGGTCGAAGGCGGGGACCTTGGCGGTCCGATCCTCGGCTACAGAAGCTGGCTCTTGGGACGTGGAATGTCACCTCTCTGAAGGGGAAGGAGCCTGAGCTAGTGCGCGAAGTTGAGAGGTTCCGGCTAGATATAGTCGGACTCACCTCGACGCACAGCTTGGACTCTGGAACCAATCTCCTTGAGAGGGGCTGGACTCTGTACCACTCTGGAGTTGCCCCCGGTGAGAGGCGCCGAGCGGGTGTGGGTATACTTATTGCCCCCCGACTTGGAGCCTGTACATTGGGGTTTACCACGGTGGACGAGAGGGTAGCCTCCCTTCGCCTTCGGGTGGGGGGACGGGTCCTAACTGTTGTTTGTGCGTATGCACCGAACAGCAGTTCGGAGTACCCACCCTTTTTGGAGTCCCTGGAGGGGGTGCTAGAGGGCATACCTTCTGGGGACTCCCTCGTTCTGCTGGGAGACTTCAATGCTCACGTGGGCAATGACAGTGAGACCTGGAAGGGCGTGATTGGGAGGAATGGCCCCCCCGATCTGAACCCGAGCGGTGTTTTGTTATTGGACTTCTGTGCTCATCACGGATTGTCCATAACGAACACCATGTTCAAGCATAGGGGTGTTCATATGTGCACTTGGCACCAGGACACCCTAGGCCTCAGTTCGATGATCGACTTTGTGGTCGTGTCGTCGGACTTGCGGCCACATGTCTTGGACACTCGGGTGAAGAGAGGGGCGGAGCTGTCAACTGATCACCACCTGGTGGTGAGTTGGCTTCGATGGTGGGGGAGGATGCCGGTCAGGCGTGGTAGGCGCAAACGTGTTGTGAGGGTCTGCTGGGAACGTCTGGCAGAGCCCCCTGTCAGAAGTAGCTTCAAATCCCACCTCCGGCAGAACTTCGACCATGTCCCGAGGGAGGTGGGGGACATTGAGTCCGAATGGGCCATGTTCCGTGCCTCTATTGTTGGGGCGGCTGACCGGAGCTGTGGCCGTAAGGTGGTCGGTGCCTGTCGTGGCGGCAATCCCCGAACCCGTTGGTGGACACCGGTGGTGAAGGATGCCGTCAAGCTGAAGAAGGAGTCCTACAGGACCCTTTTGTCCTGTGGGACCCTGGAGGCAGCTGCTAGGTACCGGCAGGCCAAGCGGAATGCGGCTTTGGTGGTTGCTGAGGCAAAAACTCGGGCGTGGGAGGAGTTTGGGGAGGCCATGGAGAACGACTTTCAGACGGCTTCGAGGAGATTCTGGTCCACCATCCGGCGTCTCAGGAAGGGGAAGCAGTGCAGTGTTAACACTGTATATGGTGGGGATGGTGCACTGCTGACCTCGACTCGGGACGTTGTGGGTCGTTGGGGGTGTACTTCGAAGACCTCCTCAATCCCATTAACATGCCTTCCAATGAGGAAGCAGAGCCTGGGGACTCAGAGGTGGGCTCCCCCATCTCTGGGACTGAGGTCACCGAGGTGGTCAAAAAACTCCTTGGTGGCAGGGCCCCAGGGGTGGATGAGATACGCCCGGAGTTCCTCAAGGCTCTGGATGTTGTAGGACTGTCTTGGTTGACACGCCTCTGCAACATCGCATGGACATCAGGGACAGTGCCTCTGGATTGGCAGACCGGGGTGGTGATCCCCCTCTTTAAGAAGGGGGATCGGAGGGTGTGTTCCAACTACAGAGGGATCACACTCCTCAGCCTCCCTGGAAAAGTCTATTCAGGGGTCCTGGAGAGGAGGGTCCATCGGATAGTCGAGCCTCGGATTCAGGAGGAACAGTGTGGTTTTCGTCCTGGTCGCGGAACAGTGGACTAGCTTTATATCCTTAGCAGGGTCCTGGAGGGTGCATGGGAGTTTGCCCAACCAGTCTACATGTGTTTTGTGGACTTGGAAAAGGCATTCGACCGTGTCCCTCGGGGAATCCTGTGGGGGGTACTCCGAGAGTATGGGGTACCGGCCCCCCTGATAAGGGCTGTTCGGTCCCTGTACGATCGGTGCCAGAGCTTGGTCCGCATTGCCGGCAGTAAGTCGAACCCGTTTCCAGTGAGAGTTGGACTCCGCCAGGGCTGCCCTTTGTCACCGATTCTGTTCATAACTTTTATGGACAGAATTTCTAGGCGCAGCCAGGGCGTTGAGTGGGTCCGATTTGGTGGGCTCAGGATTGGGTCACTGCTTTTTGCAGATGATGTTGTCCTGTTTGCTTCATCAGGCCGTGATCTTCAGCTCTCTCTGGATCGGTTCGCAGCCGAGTGTGAAGCGGCTGGGATGAGAATCAGCACCTCCAAATCCGAGACCATGGTCCTCAGCCGGAAAAGGGTGGAGTGCCCTCTCAGGGTTGGTAGCGAGATCCTGCCTCAAGTGGAGGAGTTCAAGTATATCGGGATCTTGTTCACGAGTGAGGGAAGAATGGAGCGTGAGATCGACAGGCAGATCGGTGCGGCATCTGCAGTAATGCGGGCGCTGCATCGGTCTGTCGTGGTGAAAAAGGAGCTGAGCCGCAAGGCGAAGCTCTCAATTTACCAGTCGATCTATGTTCCTACCCTCACCTATGGTCATGAACTATGGGTAGTGACCGAAAGAACGAGATTGCGAATACAAGCGGCTGAAATGAGTTTCCTCCGCAGGGTGTCTGGGCTTTCCCTTAAAGATAGGGTGAGAAGCTCAGTCATCCAGGAGGGGCTCAGAGTAGAGCCGCTGCTCCTCCGCATCGAGAGGAGTCAGATGAGGTGGCTTGGGCATCTGATCAGGATGCCTCCTGGACACCTCCCTGGTGAGGTGTTCCGGGCACGTCCAACCGGGAGGAGGCCCCAGGGAAGACCCAGGACACGTTGGAGGGACTATGTCTCTCGACTGGCCTGGGAACGCCTTGGGATTCTTCCGGAAGAGCTAGAAGAAGTGGCCGGGGAGAGGGAAGTCTGGGCATCTCTGCTCAAGCTGCTGCCCCCGCGACTCGACCTCGGATAAGCGGGAGACAATGGATGGATGGATGGATGGATGTCTTATTGATCGTTCATGTACAGTGGTGTGAAAAACTATTTGCCCCCTTCCTGATTTCTTATTCTTTTGCATGTTTGTCACACAAAATGTTTTTAATCATCAAACACATTTAACCATTAGTCAAATATAACACAAGTAAACACAAAATGCAGTTTGTAAATGGTGGTTTTTATTATTTAGGGAGAAAAAAAAATCCAAACCTACATGGCCCTGTGTGAAAAAGTAATTGCCCCCTGCACCTAATAACTGGTTGGGCCACCCTTAGCAGCAATAACTGCAATCAAGCGTTTGCGATAACTTGCAATGAGTCTTTTACAGCGCTCTGGAGGAATTTTGGCCCACTCATCTTTGCAAAATTGTTGTAATTCAGCTTTATTTGAGGGTTTTCTAGCATGAACCACCTTTTTAAGGTCATGCCATAGCATCTCAATAGGATTCAGGTCAGGACTTTGACTAGGCCACTCCAAAGTCTTCATTTTGTTTTTCTTCAGCCATTCAGAGGTGGATTTGCTGGTGTGTTTTGGGTCATTGTCCTGTTGCAGCACCCAAGATCGCTTCAGCTTGAGTTGACGAACAGATGGCCGGACATTCTCCTTCAGGATTTTTTGGTAGACAGTAGAATTCATGGTTCCATCTATCACAGCAAGCCTTCCAGGTCCTGAAGCAGCAAAACAACCCCAGACCATCACACTACCACCACCATATTTTACTGTTGGTATGATGTTCTTTTTCTGAAATGCTGTGTTCCTTTTACGCCAGATGTAACGGGACATTTGCCTTCCAAAAAGTTCAACTTTTGTCTCATCAGTCCACAAGGTATTTTCCCAAAAGTCTTGGCAATCATTGAGATGTTTCTTAGCAAAATTGAGACGAGCCCTAATGTTCTTTTTGCTTAACAGTGGTTTGCCCAGTCTCTTTCTTATGGTGGAGTCGTGAACACTGACCTTAATTGAGGCAAGTGAGGCCTGCAGTTCTTTAGACGTTGTCCTGGGGTCTTTTGTGACCTCTCAGATGATTCGTCTCTGCGCTCTTGGGGTAATTTTGGTCGGCCGGCCACTCCTGGGAAGGTTCACCACTGTTCCATGTTTTTGCCATTTGTGGATAATGGCTCTCACTGTGGTTCGCTGGAGTCCCAAAGCTTTAGAAATGGCTTTATAACCTTTACCAGACTGATAGATCTCAATTACTTCTGTTCTCATTTGTTCCTGAATTTCTTTGGATCTTGGCATGATGTCTAGCTTTTGAGGTGCTTTTGGTCTACTTCTCTGTGTCAGGCAGCTCCTATTTAAGTGATTTCTTGATTGAAACAGGTGTGGCAGTAATCAGGCCTGGGGGTGGCTACGGAAATTGAACTCAGGTGTGATACACCACAGTTAGGTTATTTTTTAACAAGGGGGCAATTACTTTTTCACACAGGGCCATGTAGGTTTGGATTTTTTTTCTCCCTAAATAATAAAAACCATCATTTAAAAACTGCATTTTGTGTTTACTTGTGTTATATTTGACTAATGGTTAAATGTGTTTGATGATCAGAAACATTTTGTGTGACAAACATGCAAAAGAATAAGAAATCAGGAAGGGGGCAAATAGTTTTTCACACCACTGTATATACTGTAACAAATACATAGAGTCAAGTCAATAAAATAATTAAAAACCAATACAGGTATTATATAGCAGAACCTATTGGAGTTCATGTCTTTCCACACATCAATGTGAAAAAATTATTATTTCAGGCATTCAGGGCTGAGTCAGAGTCAAAGTCTGAAGCAGTTACTTGGGTTAAGGAGTTTGCAGGTTCTCCCCGTGTCTGTGTGGGTTTCCTCCAGGTGCTCCGGTTTCCTCCCACAGTCCAAAGACATGCAGGTTAGGTGCATTGGCGATCCTAAATTGTCCATAGTGTGTGTTTGGGGTGTGTGTGTGTGTCCTGCAGTGGGCTGGCGCCATGCCCGGGATTTGTTCCTGCTTTGCGCCCTGTGTTGGCTGGGATTGGCTCCAGGCAGACCCCCGTGATCCTGTGTTAGGATATAGCGGGTTGAAAAATGACTGACTGACAAAGAGAGGTCCGAGTTGGTGATACATAAAATTGAGAAGCTAGGAGTCAGTGGAACAATAAATTGAGGAGTCAGAATTGGAGTCAAGGTTTTTATGTACAAATTCCACAGACTTGTAAGCACTGCAATATTATAAAGTGTTGTAGGTTTATTTTTAAATGCAACCCCATGAAGGTAAGCACGTAATATGAATACAATTAACCACGATTATAAATGCTTAGGGCAAGACTAGTCTAACACAGAAGTATTGTATGTCGTAATCTGAATATCAGTGCTACACATCTTAAAATTAAAGCTATATTAAGAATCCCTATTAATCATCTTCAGCGTTGTCCAACTAACATATGATAACACAGCCATAAGCTCTTCTCACCTAAAGCAATGTGAGCCTACTCTGTTCACCGTAAATGAGGAAATTTAGTACAAATCAAATGTTTTGACTTGTGTTTACATAAAACTGGAAGCAATTTGAGGAATGAACAGAAGGTTACATAAACACATTCATTCCAGCCACAAAAACAGAAACCATATCAGTTTGCACTCTCCTAACCTTCACACTGCATAATTCTATAGCAATATACTGTCTCGGCAAGGTCTACTGATTTACTTTTTTAAAAACAAGAAAAGTGCATCCTTTATAAAACCATTACACACACAATAATGATTCTGGTTTGGTTTTATTTATCGTCTATCAACAGAAGGCACTTAAGTAAAGAAACAAGAGGCTTCCTAATAAACACAGAGAACAAAAGGCAGCAGAAAAGAACAAAGAAAAAACTCAGTAGGAAGGCTACATATGGGTGTGCCAGAAAGAACCACAACCTTACAGGAGAGTTTTTGATGGTGGTAAGGGTGTAATTAATTAGATACATCCTAACGATCAAATTTATAGTTTCTAGTGCGGATAGACCTATCAATGTATGTGGAAAAAGCTTCTCTAAGTGGAATCTTCAGTGTGCATTTATAGATTCTTCTTTGAAATAGAAATGAATGCAACCTGTTAAAAGGTCGACTTCTGCCTTGTGTATGGGACAGATTGAACAGGTTCTAGCTCTCTGAAACCCTAAAATTTGATTTGGCAGTTGTAGTAAGTAGATGGATGGGTGCATATTGTTATTTCTCATGCAGCTATGTTAAGTCTTAAAAAAAGTTTAGACAACCATCACTAATACATAAGCATTTAAGTATGCAGTTGGTTTATAAAATCCAAAAGACAGGCACTCCAGTACAAACTTTAAAGCAACACCAGATGTCATCATCCTCTAAATAAAAATTATGAGAGGCTGCTCATTTAGCTGCTGGGGTAACATTTCCCCTCTTTCTGATCTAAAATGCAGTGGCCTTCCTCTACTACTGCAGCCTCAAGTTACTGTTCTCTCTCTCATGTTTTTCTTCCTAGGTGACTCTGATGGCTTTAAATTTCAGTGACCATTCATAAATGTAACATCACTGGGTCATGACATGGGGTTAAACACAAACATACAACTATGCATATTTTTTTAACTTTTAAAAGCAATTTTTCAGTAATAAAATGTATTATTTCTGGATTATACAATATGGAAATATTAGGAAATGCTTTAAATATCCACTGAAGGCCTCTTATTCCAATATAAACACATTAATTATAGGTCTAATCATAGAACAAGCCACAGATTAATGTGGGAATACTCAAAACAAATGAATGATGACCAGAACAAATTTTATTACATTTTTTTGTCCAAAAAGAATATTAGCTACATGTATTAATACTGTCAGCCAAAACTCAAGTACTTAATGCTTAATTTTAAATAAATTTTAAACATGTGTAACGGGCGCAATAGAGTTTCACCATCTATAAAGGAAACATTGTGCTGCCTAACTTTAAATGCTGTACTCCATATAAGCAGCACCAATTTTCAAAATTTTGAAAGGCATAGTATGGAAATATTTTTTATATAGGTGTCTAGTAAAGGATGATTTTACCACTGGCACAACAAAACATGTTAGGAGAAACACTATACACTAATGGAGAGAAACTTTAAAACCATGTAAATAAAAATGTACAGGTACTGTGCAATTTATAGTGGCACATTATGTTTAACCATGTGCAAAAAGCCTAAAAAGAGACACCCATCCATATGTCAGTGCTAACTCTTGGAGGCAGCAATTAGGTTAGACTTATCTTGGTTTGGACATCGCTATTTCTGGAAAGAAAATATCCACAAGCTGTTCAAAAGCAGCAGAGACATAAATCACATGGCATAAACCTTAAAGCTAATAAAGTTTTAACGTGCATGGGAAGTTTTTGTTGTTTTTACAGGCATACACTAAATTCAATTCCTGCATTTTTTCTACATAGTAACTGCCCAAGATGGAAGTAGCAGCCCATCAGCTCCACACTAAGATTATCACCATACAATTTTGTCAGTGTGTATTTGTCATACATTCTTTTGTCTATCAAGTGTGGCCTGAAATGGACTGGTACACTATGCTGGCTTTGTTCCTGCCTTCACCCAATATAGCCAGGGAAGGCTTTGGCACCACTTGACTTTTAATTGAATTAGAAAGTTTAGGAATGTTATTTTACAAAGTTCTTCACAAAGACTTGTTTAATGAATAAGTAAATCTGATCACTATTATTACAAAATTACAAGCACAGCATAGAATAACTTAATGCTCAACAGAGTGTCTATTTAAGCTGGAAGCAGGCCCCACAGGTACTGTATATACTCTCAAGCATCTCTGATCGGGTGGATGTGAGGCTCCTGGGCTTTTTTTGTCAAAATTTAAAAGCCAAATGGAAAGCAGTCTCACAGGGCCAGACGTGGTTCTTGAATGAGAATATACATTTGGGGACAACTTGTTTAAAAGTTTGTACCGGATAGCAGTGAAATCCTCTTCTACAACACCTACGCCAACAGAGCTTTTTCTTAAAATACTCGCCCCCAATTCTTCCAGTCCATACACTTTAAACCGCCAGGGTTTCAGGAAAACGGCAAAAGAAATTGAACAAAAGGCTTGACGTGGACAGAAAATTAAAATTTTTAAATTGCTGTTATCAATTCAGGAGCTCAGCAGCATAAGGTAACAGAAGGCTAACAATTAATTTTGTCATTTTGTACATTGTAATGAGCAATGCAATAAAAGAGACGAACAAAAGCACACATGTAGACCATTACAGCTACTTGGCTCCATGTGTTTGAGAAGTGCTTCTGTCTGCGGTATTATCTTTCCATCATTTTGACTATTGCATCAGACCATAATGCTTATCTACACTGTGTTTGATGTTGTTATGTATTATACTATGTATATACTACAGTTAAAATGCTACAACTGTATGGCATGGTAGCAGTAATGCTCAACTTCCTTTAGTTATTCGTTCACATCTGCAACGAGATGGTGGATGCTGTGCAGCCTCAATCATGCTTCTACTGGTATCATTAAGCAGATTTGCTAGTTTAGATGTTTTCAGTGGGCGGCACGGTGGCGCAGTGGGTAGCGCTGCTGCCTCGCAGTTAGGAGACCCGGGTTCGCTTCCCAGGTCCTCCCTGCGTGGAGTTTGTATGTTCTCCCCATGTCTGCGTTTTCCTCCCACAGTCCAAAGATATGCAGGTTAGGTGGATTGGCGATTCTAAATTGGCCCTAGTGTGTGCTTGGTGTGTGGGTGTGTTTGTGTGTGTCCTGCGGTGGGTTGGCACCCTGCCCGGGATTGGTTCCTGCCTTGTGCCCTGTGTTGGCTGGGATTGGCTCCAGCAGACCCCTGTGACCCTGTGTTCGGATTCAGCGGGTTGGAAAATGGATGGATGTTTTCAGCACTAAATCAGCATCTCCTGTGACTCTTCATTATCAACACTTCTAACAGCAGTCCATTAAACCTCCTTTTTTAGAGTAGTAACACACAGCTTACTTCAATTGCATACTTTGCAGTTCACAATTTCATGAAAACAGCTGCCAGTTCTTTCAACCTTACATCGACTGCTACTACAATATCATTGTAACTGAACAACAGAAAGAAAACTCCACGTGAGCCAATGCTAATGTATAATCTGATATTGCAGAAAGGTTTTTCTCTTGAAACAGGTTTTTTTAAAAAAAAAAAAAAAACAACATGTAATGTGTGCTCCACACACACACACACACACACACACATATATTTAATAGGTCTTTTTAGGAGACTTTTCTGCTGTGGACAGTTTGTCATAATCATAAGCTTCCTCTCTGTCAAGCCAGGTTAACAAAAGCACCACTGCTCTTTGCAGTTCAAAATCATCACTCTTACTTTAAGCGCCACCTTGATGAGGTGTTGGATTGGTCAAGAAGTGTGATGCTCAGTGAGCCATCCAATTGTTCCCACCCAGTTTTGTTTATATATATTTTTATTGATTTTAATTTGAAGTAAAGAACATTCCATATAATCCATACAATCCAGTCAAACTTAAACCAAAAATCAACCCCCACCCAAGAGAAAGAGAGGAGAGACCATAACCAGAGCAAACCTTTAAAAGCAGCAAGGAAGGAAGTGTATCTTTTTCCCTGATATAGAAGCTTATTCTAAAATGTTATTGATTAGATCCTTCCATACTGCTGGAGTATGTGAATTTCCCCTTGGGATTAATAAAGTATCTATCATATTAAAAAAAAAAAAAGAAAAAAAAAAGTTTTGAACATATCCACTAAGTGAGAATCTAATTTTTTCCAATTTCAAATAGTATAGAACATCAGTTACCCATTGACTTAAAAGAGGTGGGGTGGGATTCTTCCAACTGAGTAAAATTCACTCATGGTTGTCTCCAAACATATATATTAAATGTAGGGCCCTATGATTTCTGCGGTGTGGAAAACACGGACAGAAACACGGAATTAACACATAAAAATGGATTTTAGATTTAAAAATAGAAATGTGCGGAATTTAGAGACTGAAGGTGTGACTGTTGCAAAACTTCCTAATAAATACAAACGATTGAATAATCTGTAGTTCTATCATTCAGATGCTATTTTCTAGTTTGTGGTTTTTCAAGCAAACACAATTCTTGTAGAAATCCAGTTGTGCCTCTATTGGTTTGTATGTGTGTTTCCTACATGTTTTTTTGTAAAAGACACGCAAATTACCCAACTGCACGAGACAGAAATGACGACGCGAGCAGTATCAGATACCCTAACTACTGAGGAAAAAACTAAGAAACACGACCTTAGCTGCAAAACTGAGGGCACACAATATCCCGGCGTCTTTACAAATCTGGACCAGCATACCATAGTACCCTTTTAAAAATTAACAACTATGTTTCTGGATTTAATTATTGTTTTGCCTAGTGGTGGCAAGGCATGCAAGGTCCACATTTGATTCTTCCATTATAAACTCAGCACCTACAAACCTGGGCAGAAGAGAAGGCTTCTCCTCAGATGCAACGAGCCCTTAAAAGCGGGTCTCTCTTCCCTTTTTTCTGTTTAATTCCCGGATTTAGCATCTTCCAGATTAGTTCGCTTATGCTTTGTAATTAATTATTTTAAGATAAGCAGTAGATGAAGCTATAGATGTAACGATGTACATTTTCAATATGTAAACATTTAAAGGTTTAAGAATCATTAGAAATAATTTACATAATTACAGGTACTGAAGACCAGTACTTTTTGGCAGAGGTTATCTTTATGGAGAGCTGCAACTTTTCCACCTTTTCACAGGCTGCACTTCAGTCCTTTCGCAACAACCAGCTGAATCTTAATGATATTTTAGCAGTGGTTACAGACAATGCATCATACGGTCTGAAAACATACCAGGAAGTTTTAAAAAGAGTTATTCCACCTTGTTGTGTCATGTCATCAGTTTGGTGGGATAGACCTGGCAGCACTACAAATACTTTAGTGAAGCTGTATCACTAGTGATGTGGGTAAAGTCTGCCTTCTTCAAGGAGCCTGCCAGGAACCCCCAGGTGGAATAGCTGGTTCAAATAAATAGGATACCTCGCTGAACATATTCACCTCTATAAAAAGTTCTTTCTGGCTGAGAACACATCAGCTCAGGCTGTAACAAATATCCTAGACCCTAAAAGTGAAATTAACCTTCACCTCAGAAGGATGCATCAAACTAGTAATAGCTCTTACAATTCTGGAGGGCACTCACTGTCTTATTGCAGTCTCGGCATACAGCATCATTGAAGATCTGGGCTCCTACCTGATGAATGGAACTGCAAAATAAGGTTCAGTTGTGATAGTGTGCCATTTCATTAAAAGGAATATAAAAGTGCCATTTCATTATTGTTTGTTTTATTGTAGCTGTTGCTCTTATACTTATAGTAAAAAAAAAAAAAATCCGAATCAAAGTAAAACGGTGAAAACCGAAAATCAAAAAAATAAATAAAAACGGAATTTGTGAAAAATAAAACGGATTTCATAGGGACCTTTAAATGTATGCCTCAGCAAGGCTAAATGGAAACTGACAACCAAACTTATTTTCTATCTTTCTTTTATTTTCCACAATGAATTAACTTCCATTTCTTTATTTTTCCTTTTGCAGGTGCAGACTAATATAAAAATAATAAAAAAGAAACTCACCATCTAATTTGCAAATGAAATGCTTTCCCCATAGTAGTGATGTTAACCCTTTTTTGTATACATTCATAAGAGGTACATTGTACATAAAAAGCAGGCACCATGATACACAGTAGAAGCAGCTGGTAACAGTCCAGTCAGCCTTCCTGGCCACACCTCCCCCACAATTCTCACTATCTTAAAAAAGCTATATAACAAAAATGTCAATAACAACATTTTAAAAGTAAAAATATCTTCAATACCCTCTCTTCAATATTACTAAGCTTTAACTGATGTATAAAACCAGCAAGCTTTCACATCCTATTTTGCATAAGCAGAAACCAGACCACGGCTAGTTTTTGCCTTGAGCCCAATACTGCTGGGATACACTCTTGTTCCTATTGACCCTGAACTAGATTAAGCAGATATGAAAATAAGATGAGAAACCAGGACAAATAAGTCAGTCATAAGAACTTTGAAAACTACATGAAACATGAAGTTTGAGTGGTTTTAAGGGATAACAGATGGTTTTAACCTTCTAAAAGTGGATGCAGACACCTGACACATCCAAGCATTAAAAAATGCAACTGTCTGCTTTATGCGACATAGTGAGTGTAAGTAACTAGATAATATCTGAAATGGATTGTTTTGGGGTTTAATGAATTCTTTAAAATGTATCCTATTAGAGGAAAATTCTCTAATGTAGCAAAGAAGTTAACATTACAAAAAATTCCATATATACAAGAGTGGCACAGTATTTGGTGCTGCTGATAGATGAATCCAGTGTCCTGGAATTGAATTCTTCATTTGGATTTTGTCTTTGTGGAGTTTACAAATTCTCTCTGTATCTGCATAGGTTTTCCTCAGTTTCTCTGGTTTTCGTACCACAAAAAAAGATTTCCATGTTAGGCTAACTGGTGAATGTAAACTGGCTCTTTGCAAGTGTTAAGGGTGAGTGAGTACATGAGTCAGCCTCATGAAGAACTGGGGTCCTATCCAGGGCTTGTCCTTTCCTTGCATACAGTACTCCCAAGATAAGACCCAGCCTTCATTACTCTAAAATGGATTAAGTGGGTTCAATAATTATATTATGTAAATTAAATTAGAAAAAGATTTATGAATACATTTGGTGAGGACGAGGATGTGGTAGTGCTGCAGCTTTGCAGTAAGGAGATTGTGGGTTCGTTTCTCGGGTCCTCCCTGTGTGGAGAGCGCTTTGAGTAGTGAGAAAAGCGCTATATAAATGTAAAGAATTATTATATGTACTAATGGCATTTAAAAAAATGAAAGCAAAAAGTCAAAGAAAAGCACATATACAACTTCACATTCATATAACAGCAGTTAACATTAGTTTGCATATAAGCCAGTCACTTCTCTTGCTCTGTACATTTCTAAAACCACACTGAAATTCTTATAGGGCCCCACAGTTCATGTCTGCCTTGATCCCTGGAATCTCAGCAGATTGGAGGGGTGGGGGCTGTGAGATGATGCATGTGTGCGTGCAACAAACCAAGAAGGAAGCCTGCTTGGGCCACGACGGGACTGGCAGTAGGCCACAGTACCAGATATGCATCACTGCAGGGAGACAGGGTTCATAAAATTTTGGATAGATTGGAAGGAAAGACAAAAGCAGTTCATGTGCCCTAAGCCTCCTGAAGCTAATCAAGACTGTCCTATTAAAGGGAAACACTCAGAAACAGGAGTGTTTGTAGGTTTCCAACAGCTTGTGTTGTTCAGATCAAAGAAAGCCTGCCACAGGAATTTAGCCAGCAGCCATCATAACAGGACTATATAAAAGTAAAAGAAAAAAAAAAAGAACATCACACCAACAGACAGCAGAAGTAACTGATAGAAACTTGCTTGCCAAAGGGAGAAAAAGTCAAGTTCCATTAAAAACTGCTTACTTCAGAATGATGTGGTGGCTTTTTTAAAACTTTCAGAAGCAATTCTGTGTTGGCAGTACTTATTGCTCCATTTATTTTGAACATTTTAAACAATAATAATAAAAACTGCAACAAGATATGTTTTAGTGCAAAGTACGAAAATTTGATTTTTTTTCATGAACAATGTTTTAAAACACAAAAAAAAAAACTGTAGCTCAAATTACATTTGAAGAAAAAACTGGTTTTCTAAACCTCATACTTACTTTAAAAAAAAAAAAAAAAAAAAAAAGACAAATGATGCACAACACGCATTACATGTACATTAGCTACACACTACTGGTAACACTGGATGTAGTTTGTTTTTTTTTAAATGCCAGTCCGTGTGCAGAAGAAGCAACTAGGTTTTTAAAAGTAACATTTTTTGACCTTCTACCTCATGCTTTGAGATCTGTGGTGATTCCTTGGAGTTTTACACATATAAAAAAAGTCATGGGAATGGGAGACAGCCTCCACTGTCTCAGAGAGTGGTGACATGGTATTAGGCCAGAGCTGTGTCCACTTCCCAGCATTCCTCAGCTTAAGCTACTGAAAAATACAGTGATCAATCCAAACATGAGACACTCTATGGGGGTTCTAAATAAACCTTAGGAAGCCTCTGTTGGAACACAAGAACCAGGACCAACTATTACAGCTAAGCCTGGTGCAGATGTTCACCATTAAGCACTTAGCAGTTAGGTATCTCATAGGCTGCCTCTAATAAAGACAAACACAGCTGCCATGTTGGCTCACCATCTACATAGGGATTTATGTGCAATGCTAGCCAGGTAACTGACACAAGTGGAACAAATATTGAAATACTGGACAATGGCAGTGGAAACTGGATGATGGGACAAGGTACATTAACTGCTTTGGTTTAGAATGAGCAAGAACCAAATCTTGAGAGAATTGACCAGTAGTAAGGTTTTTTTTCCCCACTCATGTGAGAATCTAATAATAATAAATTTTATTTATATTGCACTTTATATTTTAGCAATCTCAAAGTGTTACAGAGTAAAAATAAAAATAATAAAACAAGAAAATCTATTTATACTTTAACAAAATATCTTTCTAAAAAGATGAGTTTTTAGATTCCGTTTAAAAACATCAGTCGACTGTGGGGCTCTCAGGTAGTCAGGGAGGACGTTCCACAGTCTCGGCGCCACAGATGAAAAAGCCCTATCACCCATACTGCGAAGCTTGGTTCTAGGGACTTGGAGAGTGTTAGTGTGTACAGAGCGGAGGGTCCGTGAGGAGGTATGAGGGGTAAGGAGTTCCTGTAAGTAGAGGGCGGCATGTCCATAAATGCACTGATGGGTGAGGAGAATGACCTTGTACTCAATTCTGAGTGGGACAGGGAGCCAGTGAAGGGTTTTCAGGATTGGGGTGATATGGTCATGCTTTCGCACCCTCATCAGGATCCTGGCAGCGCTATTCTGAATATACTGGAGTCTCTGAATACTCTTGCCAGGAATCCCGATGAGAAGCGCATTACAGTAATCCATCCAGGGTTCATTACATTAACTCCAAGTCATACTGCTTCTAACAAAATTTATATTTTTTTTATAAAATCCATGTTTGGGCTTCCTGCTGGGGCCTCCTGTACTTTTTATAATTTTAACAACACTATGAATGTTTCTACTCTTCACCCCACTAGTATTTCTGCTTTCTGTTACGTTAGTCATTAAATATGCTTTGCATTTACTTCTAATGTTCATATATGTTTATTTATTCTGGTTCTGATTTTTGCAATTCATTCTGCCCCATTTAATCAAACACAGTACTAACTGCATTTCACTCACAAAGGCACAAGGGCCAAATAAGAAAGAAGATAAATACACAGAGAATGTTTTTGTGGCCTGCCTGTGTTCTACAATGAGGCCGAAAAACAACACACTACATGGTATAAGGCATGCTGTACATTGTGCAATCATATTCCTGTAATGCATTAAAAATGTATGACAAAGGAGTTCAATATTTCTCATCATTTTCTTCTATACTGTACTTGCCTGCACTCCCAACGTCAGTGATGACTGCCACCATTCCTGCACCATATCTTAAACCTGCTGAATCAGAAGACTGTGGAATCATATTTAGGCACCATGGTAAAACATAGAAGAGTGAGAATTCAGACCTTAACTAAACTGGACTGGAGAAAACCTGCTTCTTCCAAACCAAGAAAGAATGCCACGTGCTGTTTACAAGAAAAGGGTGCAGCATGAATGGAATTTAGAATGTGCTAAACTGTTAATAACCTCTCTCTCCAAGAAATAGAAGAAGCCAGTTTGGCAGATGCCCATTAGGAAGTCATGACCTGTGAACAACAGTGAAGTTCAGCAGCAACAGACTTCTGTCCCACTTAATACTGGATGATTTAAGAGCCTAACTGTTCATTATTCTATTTCACACTTTTCCACGACATTGTCTGAAGCAATGGCAGCTACTGCAAGGAGGAGGAGATATGGAGCTTTTCAAAAAGGTAACCAACATGGACCTGTCTTTCTGGAAAAAATGACTTGGTTTCACAACACTTGCAAAGTATTATCACCCTTTCTTATAAACATAATCAAACTGAACAATTAGTAAAGTTGATAAAATGCAATGCCATAGCCTGCCAAAGTACTCGGTAGAAAATTGTTGAGGCTCTATGCCACTGAAGAGTGTCAGCAGAAGGCTAGAATACTTTATAAAGGCTGCAATTACATTTACCAAAAACAAACTAATCAAAACTGATTTTTAAAAGCATTTTTCAATATCAAAAAACACCAATAGGTTCATTTTTAATCCACATCTACGGTACAATAATGCGATAAAAGACCAATCCTCCGGGTGCAAGCATTTTGCCGATGACACTGTTGTTTAGCACCAGAAAAGAGGAAGTGAAGAAGATGGAAGAATGGAGAAGCGCTTTGGAAGATAGAGCACTGAAGAATATAGAAAGAAGACAGAATATATGAGGTTTAATGATGATCAGGATTCAAATGTTAACTTGCAGGGAGAGCTATTGGAAAGAGTGGATACATTTAAATATCTAGGATCAGTGGTAGTCTAAGATGGATGATTAGATGCAGGGATGATTCACACAGTGCTGTGTGGGCAGAACAATTGGAAAAAGGAATCAGGAGTATTGTGTGATCAAAGAAGTAAGGCAAAGGTTAAAGGTGATGTTTTTAAGATAGTAATACCTGCAATGATGTATAGAGCTAAAAACATGCACAGGAGAAAAAGTTTGATGTAACAGAAATAAGAGTGTTGAGATGGATGTGTGGAGTTACCAAAAAAGACAGAATAATAACAGAGAACATCAGAGGAACAACACAATTGGAAATACATTTCTAAAAAAGGACAGGCTGAGCAAAAGTGTGATGGGAATGGAAGGCAGGGCAAAGCAGAGATGAATGAATAGTCACACAATCAAATGCAGAGAGTGAACACACAACCACATAAAAACTTACAGTGCAATGCCTTCGCTTATCGACACAATGCACTAACAGTGCAGAAATTAATGGTGTAATCTAACTGCTTTCACATGCTGTATAACACAATGTACATACCTGTATCACGGTAACAATTTTTGGCAGAATAATTGAGAATGTCCAATGGGAGCTTGCAAATGTGAATGTGTGTTTGCAGATATGGTAGTATAACAATGAGATCTAGGGACTACATGCTTGGGCTTAAATCCACAAAGTGTTCTGATTTCACTATATGACCATAAGTAGGTCACCAATTTGTGCTTCCACTGCAGAAATACACAAAATGTGTGTGTCACTAATGTGTCGTTAATAAAAGGCATATATATTAAAATCGAGTTTGATTTTAATTTGTAGCGCAGAATGAGAACGTTTTATAAAGTTTGCCTATATTGATATTTTTAATTAATGATGCATTTAATAAATGGCTGCATCTCTTCATGAAAAGAAAATTACTGAATATCTGAAGCAGAACTCTGAAAGCATTTTAGGTTGTAAACTATAGCTAATAAACATAAGATAAAAGGTAAAATGTATTCTTAGTTTTCCATAAGCTCTTTTTCTATTGAAGTATCATGACAGCCCCAAATCTGCATTGGTTACAAGGCTGGAATACACTCTGAATTAGACAGCAATCCATCACAGGGCACACTCAAACAACGTGCATACTTAACACTAAGCCAATTTAGAATCAACATCCTACTATTCATGCATTTAGGATAACGAAGGAAAAACAATAGAACGTGGGAAGAATGTGAAAATTTATTACAAACAAATTAAATGAGGCAGAAATCAAACCTAACCCAAACACCATTTGCTGAAAAACCATGAAAATACTGTAAAGCCTTTAGTGGGAAGAAATCCCACTGATAACTTTACTTACAGAAGCAGAAGGGGCAAGTGAAGAGTTCTGAACTTTTAACACATCCAGACATTCTACAGACTGACGTAAGATGCAGTAAATTGATCGATGCCTCGGGATTAACACGTCAAAGCAGTGTGAGAAGACGAAATGAAGTATCTACACATCAGCAGCCTGGGGCTGTCTCCCTATGTTAGCTGCCAAAGCCTGGACTAAAGAGCAAGGAGGAAGCCAGGAAAAAGTTCATCCCAGGACACAAAGCACGATAATAAGAAATATGTAGTCACTTGAGCTGGTTTCAAATCCTGATTCACATTATTCTCCAAGGTGCAGTATAAGACTTGCATACATATGCTATTACATTGATCAGTCAACAGCTGAATGATTTTCCCCACAAGATCAAGCCTGTTTCATAATAAAACCAGTGTTGCCTAGTGGCACTGGAGTATAAATCATAAGGATGTCAATTCAGTCACTGCTAAAGTTTCTCTCTTAGGATATTCAGCTTTTAGTGATGGAACTGAAAAAATAACACAATAGGAATTTGTGATCTAAGACACTTCAGAAAAAATATAAGTACATTTATAAATGTTAATCATTCTGCATCTTAAATTTAATAGCATTACTCAGAGTCACACACTCTTCATGTTAAACAAAAAGCAATTATTACTAAAGGAGAAAGCTGTCAGCAATGAACAATTCACAGAGGTGAGAAATAAAAAGAAAGCAGGATAAAGCATGACTAAGACATTTTAAATAAATATATACTGTGTGGAATTTCCTGATAATCCTAGGTGATCAGGTGATCACATCCAGCAGTAGAGTGATGCACTGTGGGAAACCATTTGTCACTAGTTGTGGGAGTTTGGGAATTCCCTTAAAAACCAAAAGAAGTTCCCCTCCAAGGGCTCATCACAGAAGCAAACAAAAAGGTGAGTATATAAGCTTAAATTTATGTTTCTTTCATTTATAATAAAAGGGAATGTATGAAGGATTGTTTTTTTCTTTTCTTTCAATACATATATTGAATAAATTACCTCAAATGTACTCATGTCCTCTGTCTATCAGCATGCTACATTAAGTTGTATTTCAATCGATATAATGCCTTATACAATTTACATTATACAACAATCCTCCATCTAAACATTAAATGTGAATAGCAGTGAAAGTCTAATATTGTTAAATGCAAGGCATTATAAAATACCCACACAAATCATATGGAGAGGACTATGTCTAGAGGCAGCATTTACGTATTTCAGATAACAAATTCTCCATTTATGAGCACATTTATGATCAGCACACCAGAATCCAAGCAGCATTAGTGCATTCTATGACACATTCTGAATCAAAATATTTCCCATTGAACAATAAAGAAAAATGGATAAAACCTGAAATGATTAAATACACAGTAATTCAATTTCACCTTGACAGTAATTTATAAAAGTTTAACCCAAAATAAGTACCTCAAAAACTGGGACACCACCAACCTTCCTGATCGATCACCAAGGCATTGATCTATAAATCTTAATCTAGATATGACAGCGAAGGTCTGTGGTACAGTTTGCATATTAGCAGCTGGAGATCCACAAAGGGAGAAAAATGAATCACGTATCATGAAGTAGTTTTTATTCCTGAGCTTTCAGCCCCTACCAGAAGTCTTCATCAGAGGATAATGCTTAGACTTACAAGAATCAAAGGTAATATATAGCACAATTCGTTTAAGTAAGATTTAAGGCCAGTACTAAAAGTGCCAGAGAACTGGCTGAATCTTGGCTATCAGACAAAAACGCCATTAACAGATATTTGGACATAAACCCAGCATATGCAAACTTCAGTAGAACATGTTCATCATAAATAAAACATTACGACCTGTAAACCCCCCCCAAACCCCAACGAATTGTGCTATATATTGCCTTTAATTCTTGTATGTCTAAGCATTATCCTCTGATGAAGGTTCCTGGTACAGGCTGAAAGCTCAGGAATAAACACTACTTTATGATAAGTGATTCATTTTTCTCCCTTTGTAGATCTCCACAGTTCTCCGAGTTCAACTAGAGATACCAGCATTTGTCCAATAATTTTTAAACATGAAGAAGAGAACAAGATAATTAATTAATGAATATAAAATTGTGGATGTATCTCTACTCCTTTCCCGCTTCTAATGTTCTTCAGTGGCATCCAAACAAAACTAATCATGTTTATTTATATGACAGAATTTGCACAGATACGGATCATAACAGTCTCTTTCATAATTCCAAGACAGCACAGCAAACATTAACCTCAAATGAAATTCACTATCACAATAACCAACTAAATCAGGGTTTCTCAAACACTGGTGGGTCACAGTGGGTTATCTAAGCAATTGACAGTACTCCACAAATATTTTACCCCACCTGTTTGTAACATGACCACATTCATTTCACCGAAAAAACCCCGCCCCGCAAACCCACCCACCATGCTTATGGGTCATCAATAAACTTAAAAAGGTTAAACAGGACTGAGATACCATACAGGCCAAGAAGACTGATCTAAATGACAGTATTGTATTATTTAAGTATGTATGTACAGTATGTGTCTTGCGGTGGGCTGGCGCCCTGCCTGGGGTTTGTTTCCTGCCTTGCGCCCTGTGTTGGCTGGGATTGGCTCCAGCAGACCCCCATGACCCTGTAGTTAGGATATAGCGGATTGGATGATGGATGGATGTATGTGTCTTAAAATGCCAAACTATTCTTAAGAGCAGAAGTGTGGCAGAACATCTAAAATCACCAAACATGACAGCACAAGGTGCCTGGGTCAAGCTCTATTACTGCCAAAGTTCCTCACCTGTCATTTGTAGAAACATGCAAAAAATAATCCCATGATTTCCATGTGGCTCTTACAAAGAGTGTCAGCTAAATAAATAAATGTAACTCAATTAAAACCAATATATAAGATTGCCCTATATAGATTTTTCAATGGCACTAAAATCTGTTAAAGTGATGCAGCTCAATTCATACTTATTTTCCTGTTCTATACCCCAGTTCTGTTTGTACATTTTCTAAATATAAACTGAGGGAAGTGGTATGCTGTTGCAAAGTGACAGTTCTAGGGACCTAACAACAAAGCTTATCAGGAAGAAAGATATGAACTTGGGCGCTTTTTTTAATAGCAAAGCACCTGAACATTCTTGTAAGGAGAAAGCACATAAGAATACCATCAAACAAAAGGGCAAAATAAATTGTTCTATTAAGGTTTCTAAAAGATTAATTACATTAGTAGGAAGCAAAGGGCTTTTGCTTTAGTAGCTGTAAAAGAAAGGAGGAGCAGGTTGAGCTAAAGTAGTTCAATTGTCTTGCAGCGCAAAGTCTTCACTTAATGAAATCAAACATGCTGGTTTACAAGAGCTTCTTTAGTACTGGGCATTCATGAGCCATATGGTTGAGCAATAATCCCTGAGAGGCAAAGCATCAATGTACACTATGGTTGAATTCTCTTCTGTATGTGTCCTTTAAGTCACAATCTCTGCCATATTATTAGTCTAAAGGAAATCTTGAGTGCACCCAACCCAACCCTGGAAGCCCTTGAAGAACATTCTGGCAATGCAAATTGCAAGTACAGATTCCCACCAAGTTTTTGTAGTCAACACAAAAAAAGTGTCCCTACCGCACTATCAATATTGCTGGAAATATTTGATGTGTTTTTAATCCTTTTACAGTAGATGAGGATTTGTCTATCAGGCAGCATGATCACATTGGACTCTGGCCTGGATGAACTTTGGATGAACTTTACTGACTATTGAACTGTGATGTCACTACTTCTTATATAGCCTTATATGTATAGCATCATTATATATTTGATGTTTGCAAAACTTAATTTAATGTCAAATTTACATTTTTTTTTAAATGAGACAAACTAAAGGAAAACCTTCTCCAAATGTAAACACTGAAATTTTCAGTTGTTTAGAAAATTATAAAACATCTTAAATATGTATTTATCAAAGGTTTATCTTGGCAAGTGCTTTAAAATGTTTGTAATATCTATTATATACCTAAAATGTCATTGTTACAGTTTAACCAAAAGGTACTTATTCTTATGTCATCCAAAGGAATTCACCTAAAGAAATCGCAACTGAAAGCATTTTACCCAACTGCCTTCTTAACGAAGCCGATTCAAAAGTAAGCTGATTTAAAATGACTGAAAAAAAATTGAAACTTTTGTTAATTAGTTTGTCAGAAGTGTAACTGGAATGTACTTGTTCAAATGAATTTTCCATGTGGTGTTGTGAAACATAAGAAGCTTCTAATGTGCATCAGTTTGCTTTGTAAAATAACCAGTTCTGCACCTCAAAACGGACTACACAAGTCAAAAAAACATCAGACTTTACTTGTAGCACACAGTCTCAAACAGCTGAAAATGTACTCTAGACACACACACAATACTAAATAAATGTAAAAATGCATAAATAATGATTTCAGATCAACAAAATGGTCTGTAACTGCTATATTTAAATACAAACAACTCCCTGCATTATAGCAGCAAAATGCTGAAAATGATCAGAGTAACATTTGACTGGCTAAGAAGTGTACGACAACGGAATTCCATTTACCATAATTAAAAACATACTACAGGGCAAGAAAATGGCTGATTTTAGTTCTCTTGTTTGCAATATTTCTGTTTATATCTATTCATACAAACACACACACACATACAAAAGAACATAAGAAATGTGACAAATGAGAGAATTCCATTCAGTCCATCGGGGTCCTGTGTTTGGCTAATAGTTAAGCTGTCCCAATATCTTATTCAGATACATCTTGAAGGTTGCCAAGATTTCTGTTTCAATTCTGTGTCTTGGTCATTTGTTCCAGATTCCCACAACTCAAATGAACAAAACAGAAGAATGTGTTAAAATGGGTAAGTCAAAGCCCTGGTTTTAATCCAATTGAGAATCTGTCCGGCACTACTTGTATATTGTGGTGCACAAGTGTTATCCATCCACACTACTACGTTTCGTTTAAAAATAGACATTATTCTACATTTTCACCTTTCATCCACACTACCAAGGTAGTTTTAACCCATTTAAAACACTCCCCAGAGCCATATACTTCTGAAAATTCTAGCTCAGTTTGTCTGTGTGGAGGAAGATTGTTTTTGTTTAGAAACACTTGTTAACTGAAAATGTCAGTAGCACAACTTTTCTGGGGATTTCAGTCTCAGACTTCAATTACACAATTTTAGTTAGTCGGGGGGCAATCGTTGCACATTTCTGTGACAAAAGTGACCCACAAGGACCAGGCTGGCATGAGCAACATTTTTCTTTGTGAGCAAAAATTTTGAGTTCTAATATCCTGAGTACTAGTTAATTACTGGTCAGGATATTATAGATACCTATTCAGATTTTTATGCATTATGGAATGCACTTGAAAATAAATTTTATTAAGTGGCACATTTATTTAAACTATGAAGTGCACATAATTTAATTCATTCTCTCACTCATTAAATTAAACCGATACGCTCATGACCAGTTAAAAAACTGCATGGGTAACAAATAGTACACTACCTACAATTAGATTATTTAAAAAGTTATTACAAGTTATTAGATTATATAAAAATGTATACATGGTATAACATTTAAATTAACTTTCAGATCAGTGAACTTATTTTTAACTTTACTTCATAAAAGAGTTGGTTACAAAAATATTTCGTAACCAAAAATGTGTTAACAATAAGTTACACTGATGATAGAATGCAAATGCATGCACAACATGAAATGTGTTTTTAAACTTTACAATATTGTGTAGTTAAAATACACAACTCAAATAGGCTTGTTGTGACTCAACAGCAGTTGCAGACAGCAGATTCCAATTCAAATGATGCACAGATGGCATTGATTGATGTCCTCTTGTTAGTTGTGGTGGGTCTACGACTAACTGCAGTTCAAATGTCTTAAAGGTAATATTTTTAAAAGAACCCAAAAATCTCTGTTGATGTCCAAAGGGTAAAGTTATTTGGCAATGACCGAGAGCCTGATCTGTAGCTTGGTCAGTAAATCACAGTGTCAGAAACATACTGAATCATTATGTAATATACGGTAAATATATTTTTTTTTAAATATAAAGGATCTTTATTTAAAACTGTCAAAAAGAATCCCAAAAAGACAAAATTCCCAATAACAACCTCAACAGGTATTTAGTGCAGTAAAAACAATTCCCTCTTCAACCTTACTATCAAAGCCACATCATTCGGTAGCCCACTGTGTACCAACATATACCAAAAATAAAATGAAAGTACCAAAAGAAAACCATCAAAACAAAATGAACAATACTAACATAAAAATCACAAACAATACTACCCCATGAGAGGAGGAATGGAATTGTGTGAGGTTCCCTATTAAGCTATTAAAATTAGTCAAAAGTCAGTGATTTAGATTTTTTGAATGACTAAGAATATGGATAGGAACCAAATTATGGTATTATGGGAATACCAAAGGTGATACTTATCTTAAGGATTTTAATTACAGTCTAAAGATACACAGAAGTAAAAGCAGCTCTTTGGGCACGGATAAACTGTAACCAAAGCACAGCCCTTACTACTAATAACACATCTTTTTAAGTACACTTAAACTGTAATCCCAACTCAGTCTTTGTCATACTTTTCACAGTTACAAAAATCTTTCAGCATGGTGTCAACTGTACTTCTGCTCCATCCCTGCTCTTTGTTCCACAATCGTACAACACAGATATATCAAATACACACACACACACACACACACACACAAAATGCATACTGACATCTTATCACTACAGTATATATATATTATATTATATATATATTATATTATATTATATATTATATAAGTGTGTATCCAGATTTAAATGCAAATAGTATATTTTCATTCCTCCTTACATAATCTATTTCTATTAAATCCCTTACTCATTTAAATCTTGCATTCAATGTTGCTCTGTATGTTTAAATTTCCTTCCATCCTTATAAAACTTAGCACTTCAAATATTAGTTCATAGTAATACCTGGGTCAGCATGGCCACCTTATGGTACACCTCCCTCGCAGCAGGTCAGTTGCCTTAGTAGCTCTTACTTGGCCAGTGGTGGATCTCTGCTCTGAATAATCTTGTTTCAGTGACAAGATGTGCACAGTAATCAGACTTTTTAGCACCACTGTTACACCCTGCATCAGCTGATTGACTGTGGCTTGTCGGTTTCTCTGAAAAATCTTCAGACTCTGTTGGTACCTTTCATCAATAGCCTGTTTCTGACCAAAGTACAGGTCTTTTTTTTAGGCATCGGCCAATTCTTTGCAACTCTTGATAAACTAACATCAACATATATTTTTCATAATCATGTGTTGTTAATGCTATGTGAATCTTTTGTCTGGCTCATTCTCCCATTAAATTTTGTTCAAGATTCACTCACTTGTACTTGCTTACCTGGCTTAAAAATGCACTATCTAGTGTGACACAGCTAAACAATGCACAATCTACTTCAAGGGAAAGGCAAAAATGAAGACTCAAGGTATATCGATTTGCTGCATTTATATACAATTGCATCTGCTAATATACAGTCAGAAAAGATCTTAAAGGACAACTATTCTCAGGCTCTCTCAGAACTAGATAGCACTGCACTAGAACATAGTTTTTATTACATAAAAATGAAGGATCTTACTGCTGACCAGGGATCATTATAAATGATGTTTACTAAAAACACTCTTGAAACCACTGGACTTTCCACAAATTCTGTAGATAATCTGCTGACGTGCCTCTTGTGACAATTTTAAAAACAATAGACATGAGTAGGCATCGAGAACGGGTATCATTGGGAGGTGCCATAGATGGTTAAAACCTGGCATTCCCTGCACAATTATTGCAACACTTTTTTTAAAACAAAAATTTAATTTTATTTTTTACCATTTACTTTAACTTGCTATACAAAAAAAGACAATTTAATTGCTGCTCACATTTTAAAACTTGACATGATGCAATTAAAGGCAAATAGTTACTATGATAGTAAACAAGTACTGTATTTGCGCACACGCACACAAACACCATCTCAGGAACAGAAATCCCTATTGCTCTAGAAAAGAAAAGAAATCAGTACAAACTACTACATGGTTTATGAAAATGCTTATGCACAGTACCTTCACAAAATGAGTTTCAAGTAAATGCCTGTAGGTTGAACAAGCTGGGATTTGTCTCACAAAAGAATCATGGCAGTAAGAAGACTGAGGCAAGATTAGGGTCAAACTAAAAGCAAGTCACTGATCTGGAACTGCAATTTGGACATTGTTCAACAAAAAATCTAATGGCTAAAAAGAATGGACAAAAATTACCACATGGCAGAGCTGTGGTGAGTACAGTTTTTGCATCTTCACAGCTCCCGTCACTTAGGTTCAATTGCCAGCTTGGTCACCCTCTGTATTTAGTTTTAACATTCTCCCGTGTGAAAACCTTCTATGTACCCCAGTTTCTTCTCACAATCCTTAAGATGTGGATGTGTCGATTGGTACTTCAAAACTGGCCTGTTAGGAATCTAGTCCCACAATAAACTTAGGCCAATCCTCAGCTAATTAGAGCATGGCACCTAATGCTGCTTTGTACAGGCTTCATCACGACCTGAATACGCAACTGAACAAGCTTGCTTAGAAAAATGGAAGGACAGAGTTCTCAGTCTTCTTTAAAACATCAGTTGCAGAAAAACATGAAAGGTGAATCTAAGCATTTTGCCAATTTACTTCACTCTCAGGAGTTACCCGTGTGGCTCATATTTTAGACAGAAGAAGGAAATGCCAGTTTCTGCACCCACAACTCCGCCCCCATTTAATAATTCAAATTGTTGTTATCACAAATTTCTTCACACCACATTTATTTCACAATTAAAGGTGAGGAACTGTAAACCAAGAGGATGGCATTTCCATCATTGCCCCCTGCTTTGCTCGAGTAAGTTGCTTAACATTTCATTATACACATTGTGAATGACAGGGGGCATTGTAGCACCCCCAAACACAAATGCACCAACACAAGACCCAGGTTCAAATACTTGATTTATTATACAAAAGTACCTTGCCAGATCATTCAAAGTGGCACCAAACAAATACAATTCTTCCTTCTCTCTGTTTCTCCTTTTTTCATCCGTCCACCTTCCTCCCAGCTCTGACTCACTGGAGGAGACCAGACGGCTTCCTTTAATGTCGGACCCGGGAGTACTTCCGTTCCCAGGGAATAACCTGAAGGATGCACTTCCGGGTCTGGTGTATGTCCTGAAAAGTAGGGATCGCGAATCCTTTCAGCAACCCTGGAACCAAACAGGGTCTCTATGGGAGAACAGTTCTGAACATGACCCGTGGGTCTTGTTCATCTTCCCCTGTCCTTCCATTATACTGGCCTCCCGGCCCTGTAAGGTTTGTTGTATACTCCCTGCCAAGATTCCAGTCCCTGGATGTCATCTCTTACTACATGTACAATATAAAATCTTGTATAACTGGAGAACAAGCAGGTTAACATCAATAAGAATAACAATATTTCAGACTCTCCCAAAAAAATGCAAAGACACAAAATTGCAAAAACCATTTGTAGTACCACTGATTTGCTACAATAAATGACATATAGATATAGCATATTTTGTTTATTAAATTTCCTTTTGATTAAATGGGGACAATTGAGTTGGCACCCAAACATGGGTACATCTCCTGTGGACTTGCAGTTCCTCATTCAGCAACTATTATATAATATATACACACACACACATATACATACTATATATATATATATATATACATACTATATATATATATATATTACACACACACACACACACACACACGTTGTAAGGAACAAAAAAAACAAAATAATAAAAAAAGCTTTTGAAATATTTGCAAATCACTTGCTATTGCTAAATGGCAGTAAAAGGAAAGGACTATACCAAGATTTGATCATGTAGACATTTTAAAACAGTAAGCCACTTTAAAAAGAGTCCTGTACTTAACACCACAAATTCCTAGGGTAAGTAAATGTATGGCATTATTTATAAAAAAAAAAAAAAAAAAAAAAACTTACTTCAAAAATACCAGACACATCATTTTAACGAAACCAGTACTATAAAAGGGGAATTAAAGTAGGCATCATTCTTGAAGTTTAATGCAGCCAGACATCTATGACAAATATAGTTATGAACATAAACATGACTATGGTCTCCTTACACTTTGAAATGAAATTTACAGTACGAGTATATGAAATCATAGAATAGTAAAATAAAACACTGCTACTTATCACATGATATTCTTAATTAGTGTAAAAATCCCCTGGAAAAGAAAAAATATCCCTAGGCATGTTTAAGTTTTTTTTTTTTTTTTTTTAAAACATAAAACAAAGAAACAGCTAACAATATCAACAGGGTGAAAATCCCATGATATAATGGATCTGTTTGTAATAATAAACAATGTCTGAAAGTGTCCCATTGTGCTTTACACACATTGGTTTGACCATTATGCAAACTTCCACATATATGAAAAGTTTGAGTACACACACTAGATTGATTACACCTTACTGAAGTTTGTGTGGGACTGCGTGATTTCAGGGTGCATTCACTTTCCATTGCTTTGACACTAACAAATAAATGGTGGTCAAATGTATATCACAGCATCCATACAAAGCAGAGGGTAAAAAGAAATGAAGTAAAAAATTTGTCAATAAGGTACAAAGTGAAATATAGTTTTTATGTTTAGAAATGCATAGTAACATCATGCTTTGTAAAAGCTTTGTGTATCTGTCTGCAGGGAAGGAAAAAAAACAGCGCATCACTGTGTAATGCTACAAATGTCTATTAAATTTATCACTATTTGCAGTTGTTTATTTCTAAGAAGTTGTAATATAACCCTGACATTAGTAGGATTGAGTACTTAATATAAAATCTGCCAAGTTTATACTGAACTTTTTTATTTAAAGAAAATCCATTACTTTACTGTCATCCATTTATAAATGTGATTATAAATATTGAAAATTATGACTTATGTTTCGAAAAAGTTCCTAATCTGAAGGTTTGTCATTACAAAGACATTGTGAAACAAACATTTACTAGATTAACATGACGGTCACAAATCAAAACTGAGAGTTTTAAATCAAAGAATATAATTACTACCTATAGAGAAATGTATTGTATTATAATACCCACACACACTTTTCAAATTATATATAATTTTTAAAGGTTCCACCTGGTTGGCCCACGGTGCACACTACAATTACAATTTCTTTTTTGTATACCGCTCTTCACAGAGCACAGGAGCAGGGCACTATGAACAATTCTCAGTTAAAATACAAGTATACATTATACTAATCACTAAATACAGAACTAGGGTACATAACGTAGATTTAATAAAACACAACTAGAATGGTATATTGAGATAAAAATACAGATGTTGTGCGGGCAACTGTGTATGTTTGTGTGTATGTGTCACTGTTGCCTGCAAAGAACTGGTATATTAGCTGTCCCTGCTGACAAGATGATATCCAGGTCACTGTGAAATTTATTTTTTGGATTGGGTTGGGGTGGGGGAGACAAAACTTTGTTTTAGTCAAAAAGCTCAGAAAACACATTGTATGCAAAGACAAATTACACATATACCCAAAAAAAAAAAACAAGCTTAATGAACGGGAGGGACTTTCATTTGTAAAACTACTTTTATTCTATACCCAGTGCAGGTTTATACTTTTTCAACTTATCCTAACTGTTCTCATTTATCATTGCTGAGTACATGATGTTGATTATTTTATTGTTTTGTTTTTTCTTTAGTGATCATTTTTTTTGAAAGAAAAAATATATTATTTCTATCAAACATTTGCACATAAACATGTTTTGAATTAAATGTAGATATGTGAATGTCCATAGTAAAATGCTGAAAGAAAACAAAGAGAAAAACAAAAACAAACCCCACTCCTCCCACCTCACTGATGACCACCCCGACGTGGGCTAATTCTCTTCTGACAAAACACTTTGTGAAATGCTTCAGCTGGAGGCAGTGTCTCACATTTGGGGTTATTCATCTCACAGGAGTTTTACAAGGACATGACTAATTGATAACCTCAGCTTTAGCTCATTGTACATTTAGTACAAGCCTGGTTGTTTTATTCAGCTTTCCAGCATATTTGGGATCAGACGTGGCAGAAAGGCACGGTTGTCATACTGTGGTCTGGATGTAGTTTGCCCTCAGCACACCAGAAAAAGGATGGAAAAAGATAGACCATTCTGCCAACAAAACAAACAGATAGCAGGATGTGGAAGTATAGGATAAGCAAGCATGCCTTCAGTTTATAAAGCAGCTCAGCTGCTTTAGCAACCGCACACAACAACTAAAAAGTGCAGCCAAAATCAGCAGAGATCCTGGCAGCTTACCAGCAAACAGACAGCACAGCTCTGTGGGGGGGAACATACTAATGACTAAAGACCTCCACTGCAATGCTATTCCTCTCTGGTCTTATTTTCAAGCTCTGTCAGACATATGTTTTGTTCACCAAAAAGGAAACCACTCTCTATGCATGTTTTTGTGACAACAAACTGTTAAGTTTTTTTGTTTTTTTTAAATGGGTAAGGCAAAAGAATAAACTCAAATGTCATAGATTTTCACGCTCACCAGACATTAGCTATTAGGTGGTATAGGGGAGGGAGTGATCACCAATTAGAGACAGGGGATAATTAGGGGGCCAAAATGGACAAGTCTGTTAACGGCATTTTAGACCAGACATTGGGATCATTCTATTCTTTTCGAAATATGCCCAGGGATCTTTAAACACCACAGGGAGTGAAGACCTCAGTTTTACATCTCATCTGAAGGAAGGAGCCATATTTACAGCACAGTGTCACCGTCATTGCACTGCGGCATTGGGTTCCACACATAGTCCAGAGGGTAAGTGGCCCCTGCTGGCCTCACCAACCCTAGCTATTCCTAGATGATTTTCCATCCAAGGACAAACATGCTTAGCTTCAGGTGGATGACCTGTTCTGAAGAGCAGTGCTATGGTCAAAGAAAGTTTCATAAATAAGTATGCTGTATGGACACAGTCTCTTAGGAAGTTGACAGTTGGAGAGAATGCTTGCAGGGAGGAATATATATGACAAGTCCTTGTAATACTGAGACACCCAATGTCTGAAGTTCACGCATCATTCTCAGGTTTGGTTTAGTCACTGCATTGATTGAAATGTGCACACTAAAGACAGGAGCTTCGACTGTGCAAACTATAAAAAGACACAATGTACTAAACTTCTGTATCAGTCCCAAATTAAGTTTTAAATTGCCCTGAATTTTAGAGATCACGTCTAGTCTCTCTTTTACTGTATCGTTAATTTAATTAAATTTAAAAAAAAATGTAAAAAAGTGTACTTAACCAGGTTTTCCTGTGTGTAGAATGTAAGTTGGTATGGTAGACAGATGACATAAAAATAAACACAAAATGACGGTACTTTATTGTTCCTAGGCTTGGTTTTCACTTAAGATTTCTATACCTGAACTGGGGCGGCACGGTGGCACAGTGGGTAGCGCTGCTGCCTCGCAGCTGGGAGATCTGGGGATCTGGGTTCGCTTCCCGGGTCCTCCCTGCGTGGAGTTTGCATGTTCTCCCCGTGTCTGCGTGGGTTTCCTCCGGGCGCTCCGGTTTCCTCCCACAGTCCAAAGACATGCAGGTTAGGTGGATTGGTGATTCTAAATTGGCCCTAGTGTGTGCTTGGTGTGTGGGTGTGTTTGTGTGTGTACTGCGGTGGGTTGGCACCCTGCCCAGGATTGGTTCCCTGCCTTGTGCCCTGTGTTGGCTGGGATTGGCTCCAGCAGACCCCCGTGACCCTGTGTTCGGATTCAGTGGGTTGGAAAATGGATGGATGGATGGATACCTGAACTGTATTAAATGAACTTTATTTTTTTGGAAAAAGTACTATACAATCCGGGGCTAATTCACACCTGAAAGGGAGCTGTCAAACTTAAAAAGAAAGTTCATGCTTTCTATGCAATGCTAACTAGAGGTTCTGACCGACAGGTACCAGAGTGCAAAAAAGCAAAGTGAAGGCCCAAATGTGGAGGATGGCTATTGACCAAAAAAAATACCAACATTATAACCTAATTCAAACTGTGCACGGTGGAAGGAACATCCTGAGTGCAGGACTGTTTTTTTGCCTCATGGCACGGAAATGCTGAGGGCACATTTAATTCCACATTTTGTCAGGAAATTACAGAGAAGAATATCAGGGCACAAATGTGTACTTCAAAGCTCAAAGGAAGTCAAGTAGCACAACATGACAAAATCTCTGTGTTTTAGATGGTACTACTTGAGAGAAAATATCTCAACAATATTTTGCAAAAAATAAATAAAAAAAAAAATCAAGATTGATAAGCTATAGATGGATGAATAACTACCACCAGTCAACTATAACCTGAATACATCAGTAAAGACACTAGAATACCAGAACACTGCTACTGGTGCACATGCATCTTAGCTGTTTGGGGTCATCATTATCTCCTAATCTTTAGACTGGTTGAGTTAAAACTGCACTGTGACCGAGAACTTACAAGATTTAGTTTACCAACTTTTGATTACAGCTTTGCAGGAAAGAGCTAGTGACTTTTCTGACAAAGATCAGTAAAATATACAGATTCATCTAAGTAAATATTATACCATTTTACTCCCTGAACTTGTTAGATATATACAGTACTTATTGTTATAAAATAAAAAAAATCATTTTAATTCTATATTCATCCCCAAACATTACTTTTTTATTTAAGTGTCTTTATACAACATTTTTTCACTTTACTTAAATTCCACAGCCTAATGTTGGTTTATGTTAAACATTACATTTGTATTTTAGATATTTCTGTTATCTGACTACTAGTTTCTTAAAATATCTCAAAAGTGTTTGCTTTAAAAGTAAAGGCTGAACATTCTTAAGCAAGATGTATACAGAGACGTGTTTTGACAAAGGGAGTGCATTCTGCTTGTTGGGTTCAGGGCTTACTTTATGAAAACAGATGGGACGTTTCTTACTTACAAAAATCCCTCCTTAAATTGCACAGAAATTCACTGTGTACAGACATATTTTTTTTCTTAAATCAAAATATCATTAGATTCTCACTACACACTACAGTGGTTCCTGAAAGTACTGTTGCAAACATGTAGCATTTTGATATGTAATTCTCATACAATAGTGATTATAAAATTAGGAGATAAAAGTTTTTACTGTTAAGCAAATGGCAAGTGTTAGACAGTTGATGTCTCCCTTACCCCCCCCCCCCCCCCCCCAAGATAAACATTTACAGCACTCAAAGTATCACTCAAAACTAATTTTTAAATTGTTCAACTCACAAAGCAGCACATCCTGCACAACTGATAAAAACATTTTTTTTTTTAATGCTCACCTTTGTCTCAAGATAACCAGAGCTATTATACTTGACTCTGCTTTACTTCCACGTGTTTAGCAAATTTCATCTAATCTCTTGAGTGTCCACCCTGCAATGTTGACAGTAACTCAAATTCTTACCCTTGGCAGTTTGTTTGCATTGACAACATGCACTTTCACATACGTGTTTTTATAAGAAAAATAAAGGAGTAAGATGATCAGGGACACAGTGAGATTGCTGTCTGCTGTTGAAATAGGATCTCTACCACCAATAGTACTCTGGATATGTCAGTTTTTATACCAGGTTTACAAATAGGTAAACTTCAATTACCCTGAACGGCAACAGAATTGCAAGGGCTTAAAAACAGTGCTGCAAAAAAAGGTCTGATGATTTTAAGAAAAATGCTTCAGTAACTGCAAAGCGCGAAAAGCTTATCCTGCACTTCTTATTTGTCAGTAAATCAGAAAGATCAACACTTAAAACCAAGACTTCTAGAGAAAAATCTGGAACACTGGATACTCTGAATGATCAGCCTCCAATCTAAATCTGCCGATTTTCACTACAAAAAACTCAATTAGTGATCATTAAAATTGGCTGATCACAAAAAACTTTTTTTCAGCCCCTGCTTTCTTAAACTTTATGGTAATTTTGTTGTAATGCTACTCTATACAATATTACAGTAAATAAGCTTTTTTTTTTTTTTTATTTGCAGTGAACTTCTGGTAAACAGAGAGCAATAAGGCAGACTTTACCAGAGAGAGAGAAGATTGGAATATTAGGCTTTACATTAAAGAAGTTGAAGTAATAAACTGAAAGAAAGACATTGGAAGAATTATCCTGCAAAATTAGATAAATGGCCAAGAAAAGCTACTTTAATGAATTCAGACCTTTTTATTTTGACCTTTGTCTTAACTACTACTTGTCTGAGTTTTGACGACAAGTGAGCTTGTATTAAGTACAGCATTTTCAATTATAAAAACAAGAGAAGAAGAAGAATTTGAAATTTACTACTTAAACAACAGGCTTGTTAGCTTAGCTGCAACGTTCGTCTATTTCACTTGTAAACTTGTTAAGGATGTTAGTCTTGTATTTTATTAATAATAAAACATCTTAAAGGTTTGCTAGATCTGCAGCTTTTATTTAAAGGGATTGTATTGTGCTTATTATTTGTGTGTTTCATACAGTATTGGTAAGAAACAAGTACGGCAGAATTAAAATGGTAAAATATATAATTACACATCAAGAATTAGGAATGTCTAGCTGATGCACTGCAAAAAAGAATAAAGTAAAACATCTGCATAAATATTTTACATTTATATTTTAACAGCAAAAAAGCTATAGTGCAGTTATGGATTAAAATGATTAAAACATTTAAGTGCATGCATATTTACATTTAAGTAGTGTTTAACTGCCAAATTATTTGAATGAATATGTCAGAATACTGCGCATATAATATACTAGCTGTGTAAATCCGTGCTGTAAAAAGCCCATGGTGTGGAGATGTCAGGTAATTGAAAGGAACTACTCTGGACGTCTCTCTCGTTTTGCCGATGTGCTCGTATCACGTGTGCATTAGCAGCAGGAGGAAAAGTAAAAGGGATACTGTTTTACCGATGTTAGCGGCTAAGCGACTTTGTCTTTCTTCTGAGGTTTCGTTTTGCTGACATGCTGGCCCCGCTAGTGTTATTAGCAGCTAAGCGAGTTTTCTGTTCCCTCGGAGGTGGAGCCCTTACCCTGACTCCACCTTTCACTTCTGGGCCGGACAGACACACACTTCCACACGTAGACGTTTATATACAAGATATATAGATATACAAGATATCTATCTATATCTATCTATATCTATATCTATATCTATATATATCTATATATATCTATATCTATATCGATAGATAGATAGATAGATAGATAGATAGATAGATAGATAGATAGATAGATAGATAGATAGATAGATAGATAGATAGATAGATAGATAGATAGAGATAAAAAAATGATGAAAACTACTCCCTCTTTAAATTAAGCTTTGTTTCAGATTAAGTACATTAGAGAAGTAATGAAACAATATTACAGCTTGTAATTCTGAGAAGCATTTTATTTTATGCCATTGGTGGTATGGATAAATATCTTCTGTACATATTTTACTAGTTAAAAAAAATATTTAGTATTTTTATGGTCACCGAATAATAAGTCTACAGTATTTAATTTTATTAATAAAAAGCTAGGAGGCTCCGCCCCCTGCTCGCTGTGCTTGCCCAAACCCGGGTTTGGTTTACCGGATATACAATTTATAGAGATTGTTAGTTTCATGTGCATTATTTTCATTCTTACTTTAAAACTTTTCTAAAAACAATATGTGTCCTTTATTTCCTCTCCTGGGCGTGGTTCCATTTCTTTGTCACAGGACGTATAATGCTGCTCACGTTGTGAAGGGGGTGCGGCTGAAAGCACACTAAGTAGAAGCGGTTGGATCATCTGCTGGCTTTCTGCTGCTGGCGAGCTGCATGTTTTGCTTGTCGTTGTTTTAAGAGCTGGGAGCACATGAAGCGTGTCTGCCAACAGCAATCCAACAACTGCTACGTTAGATGTTCGTGGACTTGTTTTAAATCATGTTTCACTGCCTTGTCTAGCGTGACACTGTAAAAACAATACTTGTCCTTTATTTCCGGCCCTGGGCATGGTTAAATGTCTTTCTCGCAGGACGTAGAACGCTGCTTGCGTTGTCAAGGGGGTCTGGGTGTGCAGCTGAACGCATGCTAAGGAGAAGCCATCAGATCATCTGCTATCTTTCTGCTGCTGCTGTGCTGCATGTTTTGCTTGTCGCTTGTCGTTGCTTTAAGAGCTGGGAGCAAGTTAGGCATTTGTATCGCGCCAACGTTTTTTTGAGCCTTTCAAATTCCACTGTTTTCATAATCTCTAAACTGCTCTGCATCTCTATACCGCCAACATTTTTGAATGTCTTTATGAAGTTCTGCTCTGTCTTTTACTTTGTCTTTTAATTCTGTGCCCGATCGGACGTGCTTTTATTTCCAATTCCAATTGTTCCGGGCTGATTATTACTTACCTTATTTTCTGAATTTGCACCTAGATTATTCTTTTTCTTTTTTGCATTTTTTTCTCTCCAACGCTTTTGGGTCTCTTGTCTCCGCGCTGCTCTTTCTTCTTCACTTTGTCGTCGACGTTTCATCTATAACATATTGTCCTTATACTCTTTATATGCACTGAGAGCCCTGGATCTGTGTGTGCGTTCAAAGCCTTTACATGACTGAGTGTTTATTCGCTTTGGTTGTAAGTAGGGTGTGTCTTGCAAGAATCTCATGTTCTACATCCCCAAGAGACGGTCCTGGGTCAATCTCTTGGCACAAAGTCTCATGTTTAAGGTCCCCACGAGACGCTCCGTGGCCGATCTGTTTCGTCTCGCGGGTCTTTTGAGTGTCTTCCGTGATCTGCATGTGAAGATCACGTCTCGTCTCCCTAGTCTTTCCCTCCCAGGATTTTTTTTTTTTTTATAATAGAGCCATGTAGTGATAATTAAGTTATAGACCACAGTGGTTAACAGTTTGTTTAGTCATGCAAGAGCTAAGTGTAAAAAATGTTTTAAAGGTATAAAAGACAAAAAAAAAAATTGTTTAATTTGGCAACAGGAAATTGGTGATTGCTGTTAGCCCTAAAAAACTTGATTGGAGCATCTCTATTAAATATTAAGTAGAAAACACACTTCTAAACTACTTTTGCACCTCTTTTCTTATCCACCCACAATTCTTTGCTTAGTATACGAGGCACTTGTGATTTTACATATAAACACATTCTAAAAGACAAACATTTTAATGTGTTTATTTTACTTTTAATGTACAGCCTCTCTATCTAACAATTAGGTCTTAAATTTATGTTTGACTGTTATCACATTTAACTGTCTATATCTGGCTAAAGTATTAACTAGTAGTAGTGATACAGTAATCCCTCACCTATCGCGGGGGTTACGTTCCAGAGCCCCCCGCGATAGGTGAAAATCCGCGAAGTAGCGACCTATATTTATTTTATTATTTATACATATTTTAAGGCTTTATAAACCCTTCCCACACTCTTATAAACCTTTCTCACTCTCTTGTTAACCTTTCCCACGCTCTTATAAACACTTCCTATGCTCTTAAACACTTTCTACATTCTTAAACACCTCAGACCAACACTGCACACTGCACGCAGCAATCAGACATCAATGTGTCTGCACTCGCTTTGTGAAGGGGGGCAGCTGAACTCACTCTGAGCAGAAATGGACTTTGTGCTGCTTCTGCCAAAATGCCTGCTTGTCGCTCTGCGCGTTCGGAAGGAGGAGTGTGTGTGTGTGTGTGTGTGTGGGTGTGTGAGAGCTGAACGCACCTTTGCTCAAACCCCCCCCTCCCCGGAAGCGCAGTACGCTCCTGCCACTTCGCATTGTCAAGGGGGTGGGGAGCTGAATGAACGCTAAGGAGAAGTGGACTTTGTGCTGGCTTTGTGCTGCTTGTCGCTCTGCGTGTCAATAATTTTAAGCCTGTACATCACCAATTTTCCTGTCTCACTGTCTTGTCTTGCGTGAAGTTAAAATGTTTTATAATAGTGAGATGTTACTCATATCCTTAGCCCGACATCCACATATCATATGTGTTAACAAAGTGTGTTTTATAAGTTTACATGTGTTTAAAGCATGTGGGATGGGTATTTTAAGGCTTAAACTATAAAAATGTTTATTTATATGGTCTTTCTATATCGCGGATTTTCTCCTGTTGCTGATGGGTCTGGAACATAACTTCCGCGATAGGCGGGCAATCACTTGTATTTAAAAACCCGCGAAGTCGTGAATCCGCGAAAAGTGAACCGCGAAGTAGAGAGGGATTACTGTATTTTAAGAGTACCTGGAACATTACAGCAGTAGAATAAATATTAAACAACAAACATGACGGGCTATGTTGACTGGTAAAGAATAAAAAAAGAAATAACTGTCAAAATCCAGTCTCTTTGTATGAAGTTCAAAAGAGAGGAAATGTGAACGTATGCCCTCTTTGAAACAAGGAATGAGTTCACGTGCTCTACTGAATTTTTAACACATTTAATAGGCATATACAGACTGCCATAATACTTAACATCATTTAACATAAAGACATTCTAGTAGTGCCACCACATTCAATCTTATGTGTGACATATTAGACTGAGTGATATACCAAATACATTTTTAAAATACATTTCTAACACTAAAAATAAAAATTAAAGGGCTACATGATATCCTAGTAGTAAATAATACAAATAGCATATATATTAAATCAAATTCACACAAAAACTACAGAAAAGTCACACTAAAGGCTTTATTTTTTATAGCCTTCATTATCAAGGCTAATGCACCTTGAATCTTTTAAATTTGTTTAGCAAAGTGAAAAGCAAATCATAAATACATTAATAGCAGAACGTTGTGTGTGCAATGTATATAATTCATACAAAAATAACACACTAAAACATTATTCTCTATTTCCATGTAGTTCTCTAGTCTCTTTCTGCATTACTTGCACACATACAGACAAGATAAAAAGTCAGACCATCATGAAGTCAAGACGGGCCCAAAACAGTCTAAATTTGCAAAATAGGAAGTGCATTTTCAATTAAATAAATTCTGCATTGGGTAAATTCTGTCACTGTTACAAAATTTGCCCGTGGTTTCAGCGATTAATGTTCTAATCAGAGCTGGTGCTTATCCCATCAGAAGTGGCCACAAGAAGGGGAAACAAGTTTTTACAGGGCACCCATCTGTCATGGTGCAAATTTACAGCCACTCGTATGGCTTTGGACACAAAGTCTCTGAGATGTGAGGGGAAAACCCATGGAGACATAGGAAAAATTTGTAGATTCCACAAAGGCAATACACCAAGCAAGATATAAACTCTGTGGCTGCGAGCTGCAGGGCTAACTACTACACCATCATGCCGCCTCTGGTAAATTCTTACATTTTGCAGAATGCTGCACATCAGGCAGAAAGCCAAAGATGCAGTTTTGTTGTTAGACAAATACTGTACAATGCAAGTATTTCTCCCTCTTCACCGTACTCACTGAATATAAGATTCACATGGATAATTTGCTTTAGTAACCTCTCAGTTATTTTATTTATAAGCTGCAAGATCAATATACTCCACTGAACAATGTCTACAACACTGTCACAAGCTGGATCTCTGCAAAAATATTTTCTTTTCTGCAAAATAAATGCGCATCTTCTTAAACAGAACTGTGCTCCGAGGGAACTTCTTGAGAGAACACTGCAGTTCTTTTTTTTCTTCTACACATTATTGGGTAAATTTGGTCACAAGACAACAGATGACATTCAGGGTGATATAATGAGCAATTTGCATGGTGGACTGCACAAAGAATTCTTTCAACAGTGGTTTGTCAGATTTATGCATGCATTCCCAAAATAAACATTAAGGTGGCCTTAGGTTAAATTTGTGTGATCATACACTGACAATGGTGTTCACAAAGCTTATTAAAATGACTGAACAAAAATATACAGAGAACAAATTAGAAAAATAAGGGTTAAAAAGTCAAGCTGTTCTAAACTTACAAGTATTTCCCAATTTACATACACCAAAAAACATCAAGATCATTAAGTGAATTCTTTCAGATGGGTCTTATTTATAACCGCTAAAGAGGGCTTTGAGTAACATCATGTGGACAGTACAGAATAGCAACTTTCCCATCAAATTTTTTTCATTATCCAAATGCCTCTGTGCTTTTCTGTTTAAACTTCTGTTTTCAAACTAAAACACAGGTAAAACAGTAATGAGCTAAACGTGGAGAAGGTATGAAGTTAGAAGTTTCATAGATTTATTTCCAACAGATGGCTTAATATTTCCAAATCCAAGTCAGCCGGGTAGATGAGCAGCTACAGAGGTGGCGGCCATATGTACTATACAGGGATGTCTTTAAAAAATCTGTCTTTTATCTTGCATTTAGTGGAACCAAAATCAAAAGTATATCAGTATTTTTAGTGGTAAATATGTCCTCCTTCTTAAATTAGCAACTTATGTTTTTGACTGAAATAAAAGTCATTACCATTTTGTCTTGTTGCTTATTCGATCATCTATTTTGCAAATTGTAAGCTTTTTCTATATTGCTGGCCAATGAAACTTTAAACTGCATATTAACATATGTGTGTTTGTGTAGGTAATTAATGGCATATTGACTATAACTACCCATCTATCTATAGATATACTGTATATAAATAATCTTGCAGGTTACCTTCATTCACAAAGTCGATTTACGTAACAAATAATTGTTTTAGTCTTCACCAGTTTTAACAATCAACTTTCTAACTCTGTGAAATTAAAAAATTTGTTAACAATTACCAAGATGTACCAGTATTGCATTTACCTCCACCCTTATTCACTAAAATAGAAGAAACTTCTTATTTATATTTGAGTATTTAAATTAAGAAAAGTAATAATCATCTTGGTTGATTTCTAGAGTATATAACAGTGAAACAGCCCAGCAGACGTTTTCCAGCCAGCTCTAGTGATCTGCTAACATGTCTTCAATATGACAGGAGGAAGAGAGAAAAATGAAAGAGCCTAGCTTTTTATATTGTATTGTCTCTATTTTCCCTACTAGGCCTCCAGTTAAAGCTGAAACAAAACACTGCTTCAGATCCATATTACTAACCGAGAATGCTAAACCGGATGATGGACGCAGGCACATCCGGCAATGGGCCGTAGCTGCAAAAAGACGTACTGCGCAGGCGCAAAAAGAGTCCGCGAGGGTCGGCTGAGGAGCCGAGAAAGGCGGATAGAAGAGGGCGAGAGAGGCGGATGAGGGGCCGCGAGAGGCGGACAAGACCACAGAAAAAAGGAGTGAGCACAGGAAAAATTGAGAAATGAGGCGCAAAGAGCACCGAAAAAAGGAAACGGCACATAAAAAAGTATTCAAACGCAAGCAAAGCACGAAACACATTGCACACGAAACTAGACCCAAAAAAAAAAAAAAAAAAAAAAAAAAAAAAAAAAAAGAGTCTCGCGCACAACAGCAAGGCACCCCCCCCCTACAGGCACCGGACGGGACACACACCAAGAGGGGGATTCAACAAGCCCATGGAACACAAAAAAAAGAACACAAAACCACCCCACAGACCCTACAAGCAAGGGACGGGACACACACAAAGAGGGGGATTCAACAAGACACAGGAACACAAAAAGAAAGAAGACGCTCGCGTGACAACAACCCTCAACCCCCCCCCCCACACACACACATCCATAAGAAGTGACACCCAAAGCCACATATTCTAAAGTGAACATCAACACCTTCACAGTAGACAGCATAGGTGTCAGCATTGGTGGATCTCCTTACAATAAAGCACTATTAACGTTCAACTGCAGAAAAAGAAACATATTAACAGTGACTGCGATCCTTCTTATTACTTATCCATATTTCGCATGCTGAGAAAGAAACAAGTCATGAATACACGGTCACAGGTACAAAACGAAAAGGAAAGGATAACAGGAACAAACACACGAAAACGAAAGAAACAACAAAATAGACGGCTATGCAGCATAGGTGGATCTCATTACAATAAGGCACTATTAACCGTTCATCCGCAGAAAAGGCTCCATATTAACAGTGAGTGCAATTCTCCTTATTACTTATCCATATTTCTAAAAGAAAAAATGTCTCGACTCCAAAAACGCAAAGCTCAACTAAAGCTTCTAACTAACGATGTACCTAAAAGTAAAAACTTTATGAACTGCATTAGATCCTACAATAGTTCATTTGCTTTTGCATGTACCGGAGTAAATATCAGGCCACCAAAAGGCAATGGCCCATACTACTTTCGCATATGTGCACAAATACTGCATCGCATTGGAACAGTGCACCCTGAAACAAATCAACAACGCAAATATGCACAAATCTACATCCTAGATCCACATGACGCAAACTATCAATCAAAGTGCTGCATCGCAACAGGCACGGATTCAAAACGAAACACCTCCCGTCTCAGACATACGTTAATGGCAGCGAGGGCTACAACGGGCTTCTCACACAGCACAGGGAAATCGATTACAGCTCCAAAACAACACGTCCCAAATACTACACATGCAACAACGCGCCTCTCAAACGGCACAAAAAAAACATACACCAGTAAAATTCATTCGGATTAATGAATGTCATTTGCAATCATTGTCATTCAGTTCACTTCCCTGAAGAAACAACTGGAAATACAAGTTATACATTTACACGTTGTTGTCAAAAGGGTCAAATTAGACTGCCTTCTTTACATTCATATACTGAATATCTACAGAGGCTTATAACTGACGATGTACCTGAAAGTGAAATCTTTATCAACTACATTAGATCCTACAAATCGGTATCCACTATGAACATTAACGGTGGCACTGCACATGACATCCGTCTTGAAAAAATGTTGTTTATTGATGAATGTTCAATGGCATGAAGTCACTTACTCAACACCATTCATAAACTTCTACAAACGTTTATGAATAATAATATTCGATTTGAAGGAAAGGTACTTTTATGAGGAGGAGATTTTAGACAGTGATTAGCTATTCTTCCAGATGCCATGCACTCAGCTATTGTTCAGTGCACCTTAAAATACGCAGACAATTGGCATTGCTTTCAAAAGATACAGTTAGTAAAAAAGATACGATGTCCAGAACCAGATCATAACAATTGCTTATTACAACTGAGAGATGGTTCACTCACCAATACAGCTGGACTTCAGGCACATATTATTACAATTCCTCAAGCCTTTATCTGCGACAACTTAGTTACAGAGACATTTCGAACAGCAATCTCATTAGACCAAATGCCCCTTTTAACACAACGCACTATATTATGTCCAAAAAATATTAATATGGAAAACATTAATACCCAAGTCATTCCATTACTTCCTGGAGAGACACAACTCTTTCTAAGCTCTGACAAACTTGACTCTGATCACAACAATAACCATCTTAAATGACCTTACAAGTTCTGAGCTGGAATTACCTTTTACACTTAAACGGCGTGTACAAAGAAATTTTCAAATAAACCTTTACACTGTGCCACACACTTTATTGTTTGATTTCTATTTGCATCATCTACACCGTCACACTATTCTATATCTCATTCATACATCACGCTCTTTGTCATTCCCAACACCAGGGGTTGGCGAGCGAAGCGAGCAGGGGGCGGAGCCCCCTAGTATCACAGAACCCTGTAACACTAATCTCCGTCACCATTCCACAGCACCTAATAACTAATGTGTTAGTTAGTTAGCCAATGGCTGCCATTGCATCATCCAGGTAGATGCTACACATTAGTGGTGGTTAAAGTGGTGGGTCAAATGAATCAATTCTTCATTAACAATTCAATATGAGCAACATCTGTGCACACTGGGTATCTAAACTGTAGACTCCTGAAATTAAGCATGACCACATCCAACGTTCCAAGGAGAATGTCTTCCAACATTTCTCTTACTCTTTATTTAAGAGGCATTTCGTAACTGTGAATGAAACTTATATTCATAGCAATGACCAGGAGTGAAAATAAAAACTTCAGCAATGCAAGCATGGTCACCCATCCACCATCAAATAAATTTAAAGTCCAAACCAGTGCCAGAAACATAGTGTGCAATTTCTTTTATAATGTCTAGGATGTAACGTACAATAACTGTATCCATGAAAAGGTTAATATAATCAATAAAAAGTCAAAAAGGAAAGCAGTCAAACATTGCCATTCTACTTAACAACAATGCCCCTGTTAGCAATGTACAGATTGTAAAGGCTGTTGTGTTCGATTACCACCTGTTTCCTGATCTAAAGGGCAACCTCCATTAGACACACTATGCAAATAATAAATCTACCAAGTCAGCTACTGAAAAGTGGTTCCAAGGCAAAACATTTCCTTTGAGTGGCATGAAAAAGCTTTGTACACATTATCAAGTGTATTAGAATTCTTGGGAATTACGATTGCTGGAATAGGCTCCAGCTGACGCACAAACCTGCTGTTGATAAGAGGGTTAGAGAAAAGGATGGATCAGAATTACGATGAAAAACAATTTTTTTTTTGGTTTTTACCGTTGTTTCTCTTAATAGGATAGGTTTAAAATTTTCTCAGCACCTCTTGAGGACTTTCATCCAGATTAGATAAAATGGTATACAAGTCAATATTAAGGCAATGCCCAAAAACAAAATAAAAAATGAGTAGCCCACTATTATGATGAACAGTATAACATTGATATAATTTATAATAAGGGCAGCACAGTTGTTACCACTGTTGTCTCGCTGCTCAAAAACAACCAGAGTGTAAATTCCAAGCCCTGCCACGGTCTTTTTGCAGGCTGCACATTCTTTCTCTATCTGTGTGTGATTTCCTCTCACACCCCAAAGATGCTGCAGCTCAGGTCGATTGCCCCATTTGAATAATTCTGGATGTGTGGCTAATCACAATAGACTGAGACTCCGTGAAGTGCTGGCTTGAGCCTTGCAACCTAAACTGCTTTACTGAGATACTAAAATTAAGCAGCAACTTCAGACAATGGATAAAAGATTGAGAACTTTAAAAAATAAAGAATCAACTTTGCCATTTTCATGGTAACTTTAGATTCAAGTTTTCTCTTTGGGTTAAAAATATGCATTTCTATTACACCCTCACGATTTTTGTCTACAAATTAGGCTTTTTGAACTATTTTTGGAGTATACTCTGCCAAACATGCCACTAACTATAGCTTTAGAGCTGAAAATGACTAATCTACATTTAGTGAAAATAAATCTCCCATCCATCACCAATTCTGAAAGTAAAATAGCATTTTATTTAATCCGATCAAATGAGACAGACTGTATCCAATTGATATGTATCATAGTTTTAGATTCTTTGATGAGAAAAGCATATCCACTGGTTTAAGGGTTGGCTTGCGACAGTTTACTATATTTTTTCCTGTGCTAAATAGCTTCTTAGAGGGTGCACTGGTGGCAAAGACACAGAGATATTCTTTTGTCCAAGAGGATTAGTAAATGACACTTGACACGTGCCTCCAAAGTGATGAATTTTAGTTGCTTTAACTAATCAAACAGTTTGATCAACTTAAATTTTAGTTTTATTATACTTCTTAGGAAAAAGTTTTTAAACAGTTCACATGGTTGCTTTCTCTTCCATTAAAAGGAAAACAATATACTGTAGCCTTATTTTAAACTTAAAGTTTCCATATTTTGACTGCACTGTGATAATTGCTATCAGCTACAATGTTACAATAAGCTCCAGTAACATCTTCATGTGCTTCTACAACTGCTTCAAGGGAACCCAGCATAATCAAAGCATCAATTGCTTATTGTTTCTATCTTAATGAGAGCACCTGACAATTTTTAGAACATGCTGGAAACTTAAAAATATTGCATTTCAAGTTAATTTGCTAATATGTTAACTATTGCAATTCTTACATTCAGCTTCCCAATCTTTGTGTACAGGTTAAAAACAGAGGTATTTCACTTGTATTTTGCTTACAAATGCACACTTATGCTTGGCCATCTTAGGTACTTACTTGCTGGTGTTGAGCAGTGATGTTGCTATTTCAAGTCCTTGTAGCTGTCAACCAAATCGGGAAGTCATCTGTGTTTTGCTTTGAACAAACCACTGCGCAAAAATCTGCTACGGAGTATGCGTACCAAGGTATGCTGTGTCCAAGTGAGAAGTAAAGAAAAATGACACGTTTCATTGGCTAACTGAACAGATTACAATATGCAAGCTTTGAGGCAGCTAAGGCACCTTATTCAGGAAAGATGTAAAGATGTGTGCAAGTGTAAAACATTTACTGGTGGGGCATGGAACAAATAAAATATGCAAGCGTATGTTCGTCCACATAGCCTGAGTGATGAGCAAACAAAATCCTGGAAAGTATTAGTAATTTTATACATTTCTACTTGACCAATACTAAAATCCTCAAGACGATGACATGTCAAAGAATACAAGGAAACTTGGCCACCCCTAAATATCACTCATTGAAATCACAAATTGAGAACAAGGGAAATAGGCAGGGGTGGGGGGACAGAATCACTGGGCTGATTGACAATTGTGGTGGTGAAAAAGAAGGTGATGGAGAAGAAAAAGAGTAGGAATATTTATACTTTGCATTGCATTTATGCATATTGCTTTTTGCCCTTCCCCACCATAACCTATTGTCTGTGAGGGAGGAGCGAAAGCTTTAGATTCTTCAAATATTTCAATCTCCAGTTTTTGACAGATCTTGACAATACCACCGAAAACATCAATATCTCAATGATGGGTGTGTGTCTGTCTGTATGTCTGTGTGTCACAGTGTCTCGATGACAGTCTAGAGCTAAAAATAGCTGGACAGAAAAATTTAAGCCAGCTATGAGAGGACAATGTGCTGATTAGTTTTTGAGCCAAATCATGCAAGAGAAACAGGCACTTAGGAGGAACCCTCAAAAACTGCAATTCTGCAATTAATTCTGAATTCTTCACGTCACTTGCTATCGTAATGACTGGTTTTATGATCAGAAAGATCAGTATCAGAGTAGTAAAGAATTACTGAAATGTTATAGAATAGTTCAGGTAACTTGGTACATATGGCACAAAGTCTACTGATACTCAATTCTTTTTTATTTTGGCCAGTGCATGTGTCTATATTGACATTTCAGTATTGTGAGACATTTTTCATTGTACTGTATACACAGAACAAACCTGAAATTCAACTTGAGCTACTTTACACATAATGGTTTGATATCCTATATATTACTACTGTATGACATTTAGTAGGTACAATTCTTCCAATTTTAAAATGTATCAAATGAAAAAAGAATAACTGAATGCTCAATGACAGGCAAATGATTTTTTTACTTTAAATTACTGCATTGAATCAGTGCTTTAAAATATTGAATGGACAATGACACAACAAGTCAAAGTGAAAGTCACGACAAATACACAACAAAAATGTGGCAATTTTTCTTAAAAACTGTACTCGTTACTCTGCATAATTGTAGCCTGCATTAAACAAAACATAGCCACATTGACACAAAAGAGATATTTAAATTGTTGAACAGAACAAAAACATTCATATGGTAAGACATTTCAATTCCATGATGAAACCTTACTTAGACTTCTCAGTGTCTGAAGTTCAGGGAAGCACCAATTGTTTAGTGCACAGACAATGAAACAAACTCTAGCAGGCCATTCTTTCAAATATACTGAAAGTGAACCATAATGTGAAACTACATTATATTGTCAGGACAGAGTGCATAGCTCAGCACAGAGCTCATTACACTATGGAAATATCGGCTGGACCACAAAAGGAGAGAAGAGGAAGCATGAGTTTCACTGTCATTTAAAGGAGTTTAAATGGAGTGTGCATTTTGAGCAGATTTGAGCTTCTCCATTAACCACATTCTTTAAAACGTCTCAAGCCAAAATGACTGGCAAATGTAATCTGACATAGAGTATATGTCAAAAAAATTATTGTGCACTAATCTACTAAGTAATCAAAAAGGAACAAATTCCAAACATATGATCTACAGTAGTAACGTTTTTTAAACTGTTTCACCATATATTTATCCACACATTTTCAAATTCTCTTAATCCAGTTTGGGGTCAAAATCAAATAGCATTCAATTAAAAGTATATGAAATTCATAAAGAATGCATGCAATGCAAAATCCTTCCAAGCAGGATGGATACATAAGAATCAGCAGCATTACTTTGGTGCCTATTCCTTTTGCTGACACTCCACAGGATGTACACTCAAAACAATTCTCCTCACAGACAGCACGGTCATGGATCCTGCCTATGTAGGAAATGGGGGGGTGCCTTATCATAATTTCCTCTACATTTTTGCAGTGAAGATGCTGTGTCAGCACTCTTTTATTGTCGCCTCTGATATTAATGCTTAAAAGCTGGAAAGGGATAAAGAAGAGGACCCCGCCTTTTTTCCACAGAGCAAAATAACTAGTTAGGTGAAATGACCAGAGGAATACAACTCCAAACTGATTTAGACAGGCAACCTGTCAACAATGTGAGCCTGCTCTACTTTTGTGAATAGTGATGAAAAAGTAATAGCCTTACCATCTATAACTAAGTAAAACAGCCTAGTGAATAACACTTAAAACATTTTAGGACTTTTATTACATTCCACTTCTCTAATTCACTCTTAAATGGGCACTTAACTGTCATAGGTTCAAAACAGTAAGATCTACAGAAGTCCGTCTTTTTCACTACTGTCAGCAAAAGCCCTTGGGCTGTAAGATAACAACTGTTGTAGAGAAAGAGAGAAAACATCACAAGTTAAATCTTAACAAACCACAAATCAACTAGGCTGAGAAAACAACCAGAAGCCTAAATGAAGTAGGGAATTGTTTATCCATGTTGCCACATCCAACAAACCATTACATATTTTGAATGTAGTACTAAAAAAAAGGATTCTTAACCAATGAATGAGGAGGAAGGTGGATCTTCAATTCATAAGCTTGATCCTGTCTGAACACACTTCACTTTTGTGTATTACTCTTATATTTTCTGGACTTTTTAAAAATAATTTAACAAAAAATAAATGTTTTTGACTTTATGAACATACGACTTGATAACTGACATGTGGATTATGCCACATGACTAACTTGATATTTTTTTCATGGACGTTTGAACATTGCTGTTATTCAGCACTGAAGCCTAATGTATGAGTATCTTTATTATCTCTGTTTTCCATGAACAAAAATTAGGTTTAAAAAATTTTCTTGTCCATCATTACAAACAACATGGGGTAAATAAGATGAATAGAGTTTTCCTTTAAGTTTGAGGTTTTCAGCTAATTATGATGATACAGTATACTGTATACATAGAGTTACACCCAATTCACAAAAACATACCGTATATACACACATACACATAATAAACTGTGCATCAAAGACATGGTCCTTATGCTGAAGAAGACAACACCACACCAGGACATTTTGGATGTTAGGTTCTTTTTCATGTCATCTACAGCTTCTCAGGGTAAAAAACAACTCTTCATGGCACAAGAGGGTAGGTGCAGTGATTCTATTCATGAATATCTGAGTAGAATCAGTAGCTGCCACCAAGCCTAGATAGAAATAGAGAATTTTAGAGGTAGTGCTGGATTCACGTGCTCTCAGACAGACGTTAAATCCAAGTTGTTGAGTGAGAAATACTACGTGAATGCTCAACAAACCCTGAATTACAGGTCAGACAACTCAGACAAAACAAAGCTATCTGAATTGTCAGGGTTGTGATGCAATGCTGACCTTTCCCCTTAGTCCGTTGTTTAAAATAAAACATATAACCTGGTCAGCCTGAAATGCTATTTTGTGGTCAAAATAGATTTGGAATGAAGTGATACACACTTAATGTGTATTTTGTTCTTTATTTCCACAAAGAAAGCAGTGCATCTTTAATTACCTTTCTTAGAAGACCAAGTAACAAATCAACTCACATTTTTATAAATTGTCTGATGGGAAACGTACATGAATGCACCTAAGTGGAAACGTGAAACAGCATAACTAGGAGCTCCGAAAATTCAGAAAGCACATGAACACAGAATAGTAATCCCTCCTGGGCATTTGCAGGGATTTCAGAGTGCCCAGCAACAACAACAAAAAAAAACTTTCAGGCCAAATGAGCGAATGGGAGAGTTACCTGGCCTAACAGAGAGAAGGGTTTGAGCCTCTGAAACAGAATGAAAAGATGCATTTTTGTACAGGGTCACTACATTATATTATTTTATATACATGTCAGCTCAACCTTGATTAACACTTCGGATTATCAGATGAAATTCAAAACGCAATTTAACTAAATGTTGTTTAATAATAGGACTGTGGAATAGTTTAGCCACAGACATTAATGTCTTCCTGAAATGCCTCCTGGAGGATAAACAATCGTCTTTCTGCATCAATTTAGACCAAGACTGTTACCAAAAACTCAACAAAATGGGGGCACTTCTCACTTTGTCTTATAGACAACAGTTTATACTAGCTGGTATCTGATAATATTCCTTAAGATGACTGCGTCAAAGATGAAAAGATAAAGATGACCTCTACAGATGTTTTCACACATAGATGAAATGTTTTTCAACTACAGATGTCATGCAGTAATTACATTTTCCTGTAAAGTATATCTTAGGGGTAATTTGTGTGAATAGATATTCATGAATGCTGTAGGGGATACTCTGCAATAACAGGTTCACATGTGCTGGTATTTAGGTGAAAGTTTGATGTCAATAAACATGAATAAAACATATAGATGCCAGCAAGTTTGTTCAAGTAGTTCTCTTAATTATTTATATACACACATAACCATAAGATTTTGAAAGTACGTTGTGAATACTGAGAGCCAAATCAGTCCTAACACTAAACTCTGGGGACAGATGTAGAACAGACACTGTAGGGAACTGCTTTTATACACTATAGAGAACAGCAAAACCAAAAAACATGGCAGCTGCAGAGGTGACTAAAGCAAAGGAACATGTGTAGCTGGGTGAGGAAATGGAAAATATATTTTTTAAGAAGTTTTAAAGTAGTTCTGGTTTGCTATTTGACAAGAAGAGTATGAGGCACTTTGGCCCAGGTTGTCCATTATAATGGACTGGAAACACTGACCTGATCTAAGGATGCTACTGAGACACAGAAAGATTTATGTGGGGAACTCCTGAACCTGTTAGGTAGAAATTTCTTCACTGGGAGAAGTATTAGACTGAATTGAGTTCACCTCTGTGACAGAGGTCACCGGAGTAATTTAAAAGATTAGTAGTGACAACACAACATGGGTGGAGAGGACCTGAGCAGAAATGCTGTAAGCAATGACGATTATGAGGATGTTTTGCCTAAGATGACTCTACAGTATTGTGTAGAAGGTGTGGAAGTGCCTCAGGTCTGGCAGCCAGGGGTGGTGGCCCATGTTTTTTTTTTTTTTTTTAAATGGGCAAGAAGGTGGGTTCTAACTGCTCAAGGAACATATTCCTCAGCATTCCTAGGACCACCCATGATAGATACTTGATATGATGTAACCTGTGTTTGAGTAAACTTTCACCCTGGAACAGAATGGACTCAGATGCCAGAGCTTTGCTATATAATATGTCTGGTCGCTGTCTTTTTACCTTATTGGCCAATTACTTTGAACGTTATTGTACATACACATTTTCATTGTAGTGGTATGGTTTGTTTATTCATCAGAGTACAAAGGTGGACACTGCCACCTACCTTACTAGAATGCACGAGTAGGTGCCACTGTATCTTAAGGCTCTGACATTTGACCCTGGCTTCATCCCATACCCTGAAGATAGGGTCAGAACGTTAACCCCGCCCCATGCTGCATTATACTGAATCCAGCAGAGTTTGCTAATCATATGTATGTATGTGTTGTAGACTGGGGATAAGTGGAGGCAGTCACCGTACATGTGCAGAGAGAAGGTGCAATACTGTCACATGAATAGGGTACAGTGAAAGGTTTACTTGCATGTCTGACCAACATGTGTTTGCCCACTTGCAACTGAATCTATTAAGGGCACACCACAAGAGTATCTTGTCTCCTCTTCTGAAAGACACTTTAAGACACTAAAGTACAACAGGGACACAGGGATGTTAGGCTGACCTTCCATGATGAAAGAGGAGTCTCAAGAATATGGAAAGATCTCTGCTTCTTTAGAGTAAGAGGAGTGAGTGGAGGAATTTGGACATGTAGTTTGGATGCCCCTTGGTGGCTCACAAGGAATGTGAGGTTAGCCAGAAGAGGACTGAGTGGCAAGCACAGTATTTGCTGCAGGGACTATAACTTTTTATTAGCCTGGGAGCATCTTGGGATTTACAAGGAGACACCGTAGAAAGTTGCTGGGTATAGGGAGGCCTGGTCATTCCAGTTCAGCCTGTTGTGACCACCTCCCTTAGCAGGAAAAGAAATGGCAATAATGACGGTAAGGATTGTACTCAGTACATTGACAGTACATGGAGTTATTAACCAGTATTTACAAAATACAACTGCAGAATAAAGCATTGGACTTAAGAGTTTAGCGTGACTGTCGTTTTGTTAAGTGTAAATCTGCAATTGTGATGTTTAAGTCTAGCATCTTGGTGATCAGGTTCACTACAATGTGCCAAGAAAGAAAGCATGCAGATCTTGTTAGGAGGATATTTTACAGAATGGTATAGGAAGTAAATATGAGCCCCAAGAGAATATAAAAAAAAGACATTTATCCAGCAGCAGTTCTGAGACTTACACACTGAACTTGTATTATAAAGTTTCAGTTTTATGGTGGAAATTTTAAGATTTTAAGGACATAAATAAATGAACTGGCGTAGCAGGGAAATGACGGGGGGGGGGGATCTGGGGATGAATATGCAAGAGAACAGATACATTTGTAATGGGAAGAAAGTTAGACTAAACACATAGATCAAAGGTCGGGTTATTTTTTTTTTTCTTCTTTAAAGCATATAAAGAGATTTTGCAGACTTGAAAGTACCAAGAATTTGGACAGGCTGAAAAGAGAATTTTAAAAAACTCCCTATCCTGCCTGTTTTGAAAAAGAAAATAAATAAAAGGAGCAGGCATAAAAAGATGGACAATGAAATAAACACAGACCCAAAAGTTATATATTTCTATTTGGAGCAAATTAAGCAAGTTTGGGACTGGCATAAACTGAATTCAGTACAAGATTATTAAAGTAGACACAACTGTTACTTAAAAAAAAAAAAAAAAAAAAAACTTCTTCAAAATATGAATCTCTTTATACCGAGCACCAAAGGCAAAGCCACCAGAAAAAATCATTACTGCATAAAAGGAATACATAATATGGTTTTACCATTACGAAAAACAGAAGCAGTGCCTTGCTTTCCAAATAACAAGCCCTGGATTACTAAGGAGCTAAAAAGTACCCTGAATGAAAAGGAGAGAGCATTCGAATCTGGTGACAAAGAGGCTTGAAAGGGTGTACAGCAAGTGCTGCAGAAAAAGCTGAGAGAAGGGAAGGAAGCTTACAGTGTTGTTAAAATAGAAAACAAGCTCACTCAGAATAACATGAAAGATGTCTGGAATGCACTGGCAATAATTACTAGATTCAAGCAATCCAGAGCTGGGGTGCTAGAATGGAATGTGAACAAAGTTAACGACCTGAATCTTTTTTTTTTTTTTTTTAAAACAGATTTTCCCTTCTTCTAATGGCCAGTACCCCGCTCTGCTGCATCAACAACTCCTACCACTTCAACTAGTATGATCAGTGATGAGCCCAGCCTTGGCCATCAGTATGGGGTATCCAGAATTAATGACCATGTGAGGAGACAACTAAGGAGTCTACGCACAGGAAAATCTGCTGGCCCGGAAGGAGTTAGTGTTCAGGTTCTTAAGGTCTGTGAAGACCAATTTTGTGGTATCCAATGTTGCTGATTTGATCTGTCCCTAAGGCTCCAAGAAGTGTCATGGAGGAAAACATTGTTTATTGTTCCAGTTCTGAAGAAGGGAAGCACCTCATCTTTTAATGACTTTTAGACAGTGACCTTTGCACCCCATATCATGAAGATCTTTTAGATCCTGGTCCTGAACTAAAAGTCCTATTCTGAAGGACCATTTGGATCCACTACAGTTTGTCTACTAGACAAAGATAGTTAATTGCTTCACCCACTTATATCTGCTCCAAAAGGATCATTCCCATCTGCACAAAGCTGACAGCACTGCGAGAATTACGCTTCTTTGGATTTTTCCAGCATCTTCAATATCATCCAACCAGGCCTGTTAAAGGGTAAACAAAGATTTGCAGGTGGATGAGCCTTTGGTGTCCTAGATAATGGACTAAAACAAACACACCAAGTAAGCAGACACTAAAAAGTACTATATGAAATAAATTATATATTATAAACATGTGAACACTAGCTTTAAATATACATACAAAATGTATATATATTTTATACAATAAATAAACAATATAGATCCACTAGGTACAGATATACTACATGTGTAATATGATAACATAACATATAACAACAAAAGACACTTACCACCCAATATGGAATAATCATGCAGTGTTTACATAAACCAAGGGACAAGATACAACTTACATACCAGTAAACAAAACCATGTACAGAATCAAGAAAATATTAACCAAAATAAATGTGACCAACAAGATCACCTAGCAGCTGACAAGAGTCAACAACAATTAAGTCTGTGTGTGACTCACAATGTTGATCTAATGAATATATAATAATACAGATATATAGATGTAGCCAATGCATTTCGAGCAATCCCCTCTTCTTCAAGGCTCAGTACCCAAGTAGGAAATTATGATACAATAACAGGTGCTCAGAGATTTAGATAGTTACAGAGCTTCTTGAGTTACATGATGGGTTAAGTTTTATTTGAGCCGCTTATAGGATTTTGGACAAGAGTGTTTCAACTCGTACTTTGATCATGGATGAGTTGTTATTTCTGGGAAAATTAGTTACTTTAGAGCTCCTGTTATCATATCATAGTTTCCTACTTGGTTACTGGGCCCAGAAGAAGAGGGGGTTGCTCAAAACACGTCATCCATATTATATATATGTGTGATTCACCATGTTGATTTAATTGTTGTTGACTCTTGTCAGCTGCTAGGTGATCTTGGTCACATTAATTTTGGTTAATATTTTCTTGATTCTGTACATGGTATTGTTTACTGGTATGTAAGTGGTATCTTGTCCCCTTGTTTATGTAAAAATTATATGATTCTTCCATATTGGATGGTATATGCATTTTGTTGTTATATATGTTATACTACTTGCGTAATAAGATACAACATCTGTACCTAGTGGATCAATATTGTTTATTTGTATAAAATATATACACATTTTGTATGTATATTTAAAACTAGTGTTTACATGTTACAATATATCATTTATTTAATATAGTACTATTGGTTCATGCTTACTTGGTGTGTTTGTTATATTTGTTAGTAAGCAGCTGTATTTGATCATTGTTCTATTTTTTTTTTTCAGTATTCTTAGTTGACTGGATAATGGACTGTCAGACAGACCAGTTTGTGAGTCCCAAGAACATCTTTCTGATGTACTACAAAACAGAGTCCTGTCTCCTTTTCTCTTCACCCTGTACACCTCAGACTAAAAAAATAACACCAGGTCATTATATTTGTGGAAATTTCTCATATGATTCTGCACTAATGAGGTGTATCGATTAAGGGGGATGAGACAACGTATAGGAGTCAGGTGGAGAACTTTATTGGTTGGCGCAAAGAGTATTGTCTATAACTTAATTCAGTGTCACATAACTCAACTTTTAGTCAGATTTGCTGACAAAGCTGCTGATCTCATTGATGGACCATGTCAATTTAAATGACTGAAAATAGTTAGCCATGTCACATTTACCAATTGAGTGCTGACATTCTAATGCAGTTGTGCTCGCCCCTTGTTCTGACAGCCAATGGCGTGGTGCCTAACAGAATGCCTGCTGTATGAAGGGTTTAACAGGTATGGAGAGATCAGCTGAAATCTCAGCCTTTTTTTCTATTTTGTTGTATTATGTAAAACACAAGACATCACACAGGTGAGCTTCTCCTCTGTTTGCGAGGTCTAAAACAGCCACATTCCTTATTCTTATATATCTGGATGAACATTCATTAGTAGTCTGCTCTCATGCACACAGAGCCCATACTTACAACTAAAGACAAAATCAAACCACTTGATTTTAATCAGAGTGAGTCGCTGATCATGTCACATTACACGACTGAATTCACAGGAGCGGGGCATTGACTGCCTCCAATTCACTAAGATTAAGTAAATGAAGGCTGCAACTGAAAATTGCTGGAAAGTCATGTAACATAACACAGCCATTAACAATCAGCAAAACCAAAGAACTGGTTGACAACTTTTGCCGCACCAAAGGGTCTCAGTGCCCTGTCACTATTCAGGGAGTGGATGTGGAGGTAGTGCACTGCTATAAGTACTTGAGAGTTCACAGCAATGACAGGTTGAACTAGTCTTGTAACACTATACAAGAGAATGTAGAGAATGTGTTCCTTCAATGTGAGTAGTGACATCTTTTACAGATTCTACAACTCCGTGATGACCAGTGTTATTTTCTATGCTGCACTGTGCTGGGCCTGTAACATTACAAAAGTGGCCCACGGAATCAATAAGCTAAGTAAAAATGCAGGGTTAAGTTATAGGACACAATCTGGATGCCCTGGAGGAAGCAGGAGAGGATAGAATGAACACAAAACTGATGACCATTGTGAACAGTGTTGCACATCCTCTTAGTGACACACTAACGTTGAAGACTTTCAGCCAACAAATTATCAGCAGAAGGGTGTCAAAGAAACGCTACTGGGGCTCCTTTATACCAATAGCAATACACCTGTATGATGCCTCAGTGTGCATGTGACTGCTCTTTTTATCTTTAGCTAAGTCAGAAGTTTTCTTTCTTTTCAGTAATTCTGTGTACATTTACTTGTTATAATATTTATTTAATTATTTATTGAGCTTCTGTAAAAAACTAAATTCTCTCCTTGGGACTAATAATAATCTAATATTATAATATTACCAGGCTAAGCATACTTTGGATGTACACAACCCTGAAGCACTTTGGCTTCTGCCTTTACCATAATATCAGATGAATTTCTCTCCGTTTATGAAGTGACATAGACTTGATTTCAAGAAAGTGGTGTAATGAAAGTGATGTGAAGAGACAAGAAATCAAGTAAATATAAAAAGGCTGCTTGGCAAGTGTGCGACAATATCAGATAGCTATGCTGTAACATGTAAAATGTAACCACAGAAGTCAAAGTTTTAAATTCGCGCTCAACCGCTGAGTTACCCACAGCATGCTAGTCAGCAGACTTCCTTATTTCTCTGTCAGCGACAACATAATGAAACTGTGTAACAAAAGCAAGGCACAGACTAAGAAAAATCAGATTAAGGTCAGAGTTAAACTGTCAGTATAAGCAGAGAGATATACTGCATGTACTCCAGCCCTAAAAATGTTGTTGCTGTCAGATATTCAGAATGTTTTATATTTTGGTTACAGGGTATATTTTAAAAAGGAAAAAAAAAAAAAAAAAACTTCCACTTGATTTTTTTTCTTGTACAAATACATTTTAATATCCAGAAGCCCTGATCAACTGCTCTTCAGAAACTAATATATTAATAGTTAGGAAGTTAAATTATCAAGCAATTATGTCAAAATATAGAACTTGCTTTATTTCAGTAAAATGGGAACCATAGTTCCCAATATTATTTGGATTTTTCCCCTGCAGATTTTTTTGTTTTTTTATTTGTTCTTTATTTCGCCTTATACAATTTCTTATATTAGGAATTTGTTAGTTTTCGCATACCCCTTGGGGTCAGAGCACAGGGTCAGCCATTGTACAGTGCCCCTGGAGCAATTACAGGTTAAGGGTCTTGCTCAAGGGCCCAGCAGATTAGGATCTCTTTTGGCAGTGACGGGGATTCGAACTGGCAACCTTCTGGATGCCAGCACAGATCCTTAGCTTCACAGCCACTGTTCTGCCTCAAAGATGTCAATGCGATTAGGCTGTTATTCTACTATTAAGAGCTTCCTTCAATCAACAGGCCTTTACCTTGAATATACGAATACTGTGACCATGGATGTCCTAGAGAATATGGGAATATGGACACTGGAACACTGATGTCAAGTAGAAGGACCAAGGGGCAGTGGCACAGTATTAGTTGGCATATTTTATTATGTGAACAGTCTATGGGTATTTATTGAAGAACAGGTGATTAATAAATAGGGAGCAAAAAGTTTCTTTAAAATCTCAATAAATAGAAAATGAGAAAACAAATGACAAAATCTTCCTCTTTTTGATCTCAAACAGGCTTAAAACAAAAATAAGTGGCCCTAGGTACCGTATCTAAATAGCAAAACTGTCTCTCTACCTTCAAATCCCAGAATTAGTTTATCCCTACTAAATCATATACAGTATAGTCTGTTTGGTGTACCACATGATAGTTACACTTAAAGTGTATGTGCCATATTATAAATTCTGAGTTGTAAGCACACGCACACCCAAAGAGCCATGACAGTCTACATCATGGAGAGTTGTTCTGCATATCTCATTTTATACGCTTCCCACAAATCAGCTTGTGCATTCCCATTTCATTGCTGCCTGAAGACACACATGCACAGGAGAACAAGCACACGCATTCCCGTATTCTCCAGCAAAACACCTGTAAAACAATCTCCACTCCAGTAAGTATTTTAAAAGACTGTCTTTATGAAACAGTATAATAACCCGTTAGGGAAAAAGTACACGCAATGTAAACTGTGCAGTCCTTCTTTACAAACACTCGTCCATATTCATTTTAATATAGGTAGCAGTTCATCAATCAGTGCTTGAAATTCAGAGATGACCTTTTTGCTGTTAAACCAGTTTGACCTTCAGGTGTAACACAAGTACAAGAATGAAATAAAACACTTTAAAATTTTCTACAGTGTCTTTCAGAGTGGAGCCTACAACAAAAGTCTTTAAAAGCCCTTGTAAGACTTAGAAACTTTTTTCCACCCACAATACCACAGACTAAAATGACAGCAGCTATTAGCCATTGGGATAAAATGACGTTCATCCGTGTACTTAATGCATTAACACCTGATTGACTCACTGGGTTTTAAATCACGGATCTCAAAATCAGCTCCTGGACGGTCACAATGGTTTCAGTTTTTTACTGAAAGCAATTCTATAATCAGAAGCCAATTCTTACTGTTAATGTATTGTGTTCCTTTAATTACAAGGTTTGGTAGTACACTCACTCTTGACACATCATACATTTGTAATATTGTTTATTTTTCGGAGAAAATTATCCACGAGGCTTTTAAACGGAAGCATCTCAGTACTTAAAATTACTGGCAGCTGGTCAAAGGAAAAGACAAGCAATTTAGAGTTTGGAATCTTAAAATGGGAGTCGATTAAAATCATGAAACAAAGTATGTTTCATTAGCAGCAGTAATTGGCTACTAGTTATGAAAGTAGCTGGAATGAAAAGATTAAGCTACTATACGGAATTGAATTTGAGACACCCGGTCTAGCTCTACCTAACACCCTAGTGAAATCTGAAAGGAAGCCACTTTACTATTCCATGTTTCTATACTTTGTGTCAGACATGCGCGATTAGGAGGTATGCTCAAGGCTCTGCTTAGGTAAGCAATACCATCCTGGGTCAAGAGGGGGTGTGTTTATTAATACAGCATTACTTTCATCCACAGGTCAGGAGAACTTCACCCAGAAAACAAGTGACAGAACCTCTGGGTCTACGTCATCAAGACCCATCCCTTAAAGGAACCAGCCAAATAAAACCACCTAGAACAAAAAGTAGACAGTCTGTTGACTCCCAAGCCTCTGAGACGGAGCAACCTTTATTTTGCTATTTTAGCCCACTGGCGTGCAATTTTCACCAACTGGGTCTGTTAGTTACCCAATACTTTCTGTTAACGTCACAACTGATAAAACCTACAAAACCTGCACTTGAAGTATAGGACATTCATTACTCATGCTTGTAAGTGTCTGCAACATATACAGTATCTAACAAACACTGACACATTGTTTTCTACACACTGTTGATACATGACTGTTTGCTATTTATTATTTAATAGTTTTACATACTGTACATTATCCTTTCTGGAGACAAAATAAGGGCAGTATGGTAACAGAGTTCCAAAGTTCCTGATTGAAATCTTAGTCCTGTCATTATTTGGACAATTCATAAGTGAACTTCACACTCATAGGCATCCTTCAGTTTCCTCACACTATATCCTCTCACCTCTCTGCAGGAATAGTCAACTTTGATAAAAGAATAAACAAACATTTTATTACCTAGCTCACTTGAGAGTCTTAATGAAACAAGTCTACAGTTAAGGCAAACTGTAAATTTGCAATATACTGAATGTAGAGAAAAGCCAAGCAAACTGACACCTTTTATTGGCTAACTAAAAAGATTACACTATGCAAGCTTTCGAGGCAACTCAGGTCCCTTCTTCAGGCAAGATGTAATGAGGCCTGAAGAAGAGGCCTGAGTTGCCTCGAAAGCTTGCATATTGTAATCTTTTTAGTTAGCCAATAAAAGGTGTCATTTTGCTTGGCTTTTCTCTACATTCATAATGGCTAACACGGTACAACACCCTAGTACTACAATATACTGAATAAAAGAAACATCAAGTAGCAGGTCATTCTCAATGATCAATACATTATAATTCATAGTCGGGGTGTGTGTGCTTCACAATGCAATTTGAGTAGTGCATAAAAACGTTAGCGAGAGTATTATAGGATGTTAACCATACACTGATCAATAATGGAGCAAATGCAGTATGGTGCATTGAACACTGGAATTCTTTAATTTTGTATTATAGAGGTGTAGAAGAAACAACATGCTAAACTGAAATTATCAGAAGACCATAATTCCAGCAACATTCTCTAGCTTCTCTTGTTGAATATAAACACCTTCCAGCACATTCTACTATAGGCTTCTCCCAGTATTCCATGCCCAGTGTCCATACCGTGGGTCTTGTATCCTAAATACATATTTAAGCTACTACAACTGTCTCCTCCATCCAGAGTGGCAGTCCAATTGCTGAGCTCCTAATTCTTGCCACAATGAAAGTAAGACAAGTGACCTTGCAGCTTCTTATACTCAAATTTTCATTGTTCAGTCAATACCAAGGGATTAAGGATAGATAGACAGATAGATAGAGAGATAGATATTTTATTAATCCCAAGGGGAAAATTCACATTTCATTGCAGTTGTTAGGACAATGGTATCAAAGACTTCAATCCAAGGACATGTCTGATATTGCACCGCCATTGCTTGATACAATGTTCACAAACCCAAGAATTGTTGTTCGATATCACAGTCGCCTCTTCCAACCACTCCTACACTCTTTTCTGTGAGAGAGAGAGAGCAGTGACCTCAGATTTGAAGGAGAGTCAAATATCACACTGTGAAGAGGCAGAAGGGACATCATCCTCCCTGAGCATGTTCAGAAACTGAATAAATTCCAAACATAGGCTGCACTTTCATGTTCTGTGCACAGAAATTATAAATAATAAAGAAGACACAACACACCCTTTGGAGTCCCACACACAGACACATTTCACTCACTTGACTGAACTCTAGTAGGCAAGAACAATTCTTGCCCTATAAATACATAAATCAAATAACATACAACAGCAGTAGTCACGGAACCCAATGCTTTCTGGCAATTCTTCCACAAGGTACTGTACAACAGGTTACACTGTTACAAGCTTTTCCTAACTCCACAAGACATGCATATTCAAAAACTGGCACACTTCTGTGACCTGCCATATTTTATATTATATATATTATATATATATATAAATAAATATAAAACATGTGCAAGGACACTGAGTGGGTTTTCTGTTGCATATCTAGGACATAATCTAGTCTTAAAAATGAATTTATTAATTCTCCACTGTGAAGCCAGTACCAAATAGAATGTGAAGATGAACTACATCAGGTCTGCATGAAGCTGAACACCACAACTGAAAATGAAAACATTTTCATAAAAGATGTTCTTTCACCGAGAGCAGAGCCTCACTCTAAAAAGACAGAAAAAGAAAGAAAGGCAATAGTAACTAGTAAATAAAATAAGGAGAACTAACAAGAAGATATCTGCTAGAAATAGTTATGCTCGAAACAGTTAGAGACATAAACAACACTGCATCAAGACTGTCATGCTCTGAAGCCTGTTGAATGTTAACACTTCTGCCTTTGTATAATTTTATCATGTCCTTATTGCTTATTCGGTCTATTGTTATACAGTATTTCTGGATATCTCCCGTTGTCTTCTAGCATTCAAAGTGGTCAATGTGCTGCAAAAATTACATTGTTAGCAACAAGACATTAGGCTGGGAAGGAGGAGCCTTAGGGCTCATTTATACTTGGCGGAGTGGTGGCTCTGAGGCTAGGGAGCTGCACTGGCAATCGGAAGGTTGCCGGTTCGAATCCCGTAAATGCCAATAAGGACTCTGCTCTGTTGGGCCCTTAAGCAAGGCCCTTAACTTGCAATTGCTAAGCGCTTTGAGTAGTGAGAAAAGCGCTATATAAATGCAAAAAATTATTATTATTACTATTATTATACTTCACGCTCAGAACGTGTATGCGCCCGCATCATGGCCGCCACGTGTTCTGAGCTTTCATTTGATGCGTCGTCTGAGCAGGTCCTCAGAAATTAAACGCGGCACGTGCGCGAGTTGCAGTACCAGCAAAAAGTCAGGGGGTGCAGTGTGTTAAAAGTTGGAATGTGACATCAGAGTCTCTGTTTACTATCTACATGTGACAGAAAGCCGCTTTGCGGATCCTACGAGATCAGTGTGCGCACTTTGATATTTGATAAATGGTTTGATGTGGTGAAGCAAAATGCCGACATACAAATGTATTCATGGTGCTTTTATATTCAAGCGTCGCATATTCCCGATCGTAATGACACGATACGTTTTAAAATTCTCACATACCGTCTTCTGTGCCATCTTTTTTTCTAGGGCTTCCTCTGCTCCTGACAGCAGCGAATCGCCACACTGAGCACATTAAATGTATGATATTCCAACTCCCTGCACATTTAGAATCCTTAGATTTATACTTACATCACTTTCATGATGAAAAGCATTAAAGTATGTATATTACATATTACAGATAAATCGGTAATTTCGTTTAAATAATGAATACTGTTAATAATTACACACATGGGGTGACACAGTGGCGGAGCGTTAGTGCTGCTGTCTTGCAGGGAGTCACGTCGCTGATATTCCCTGCCTAGAGTTTACACGTTTTCCTCAGTGTGCTCCAGTTTCCTTCCAAAGATATGCAGATTTGGGGATTTGGTGCCGCTAAAATGACGCTAGTGTATGTGTGTGCTTGTATTCACCTTGTGATGAGCCGAGGCATCGTCCAGGGATTGTTTCTAACTCGTGCCCAGTGCTTGCTGGAATGGACACATCCCTGGATTTAATCAACAAACATCCATTTCAGAGATATTGCGGTAAGGTGTCATCGGAATTTAATGGGTGTTCTAGGCAATTCACAACACAGAGAAGCCGAACATGTTCTCACTGTGATAATATCTCACACTGCCACCTGGCGGATTCCTCCAGATTTATGTAAAGTACGCGCGCAAGTATAAACACTTCAACGCTTGCGTAGCAGGAGCGTCCGCTGCAGCATACATTGCGTCGCGTCAAGTATAACTCCGGCCTTAAGCATCTGCATCTGATTGTGTGGTAGCCATTTCCTCTATATTAAAAAAAAAAAAAAAAAAAAAAGCTTGAGAACACATCAAGTTTACCAGCTCTTTTGGTTAAAATAAAAAAAGGCAAGACTGACATAGTGACATACAAATTATTGCTGTTACTTTGTTTACTTGCACATTTCTCAGGCTATATTGTACGTGTGTATAATATTGTACTTAATGCTTTTTCTACTACCGTGGTGTTTTTTCTTCACTTATCAAGAGCTCTTTTGTTTAAAAAAGGTCACCGGTCATTTAGGGTTCTTATGAAAAGCAAGCCCTTGTGGGGTCAATTTATAAAACTTAACTTCTAGTTTGCCTTTTTCATGCTAGAGCAAGATACAGTTTTCTTTTTACCTAGTCTGACCCTTTACCACTAATACAGGTGTATAACTACCACAACTTTGCTTAGGGTTCTTCTGCAGCAAGTCTGAATGTCCACATAGAGAAACTTATACTATGAAACTGACTAAGAAAACAAGAAAGGTCAGTAACTTCATTCAAACCATTCAGATGTATTTAGGGGGACAGTACCCAGTTTATAATCCAAAAGACTTCTCTTCATCGAAGACGACAGATGTAGTTCCGGAGTTCTGTACTACAGTAAATTTAAAGTCAGAAATAAGTATATTGTTGTAAGTAACATGTCTAGAAAATGAAGATTTAATAAAACAAGTCCTAATATTACTTGTGTTTTGCAATAGGCTGTCTAACTATGCCAAAAAGTTTTGTTTATGTATTAACAATGGGCTGGGACATAATGGAATATAAAAGAATAAGTGAGCCCCAGATCCAAAATACATCAGGTATGCACCTTAGCAGTCATTATTTTGAATTTTGAAGTCACTGCGACTCATTTTTGAGAATGAACTCACCTGTCTTTGACAGCCTCATACAGAGCAGTACATGTTATTATTTTGAAGCACCTGCAACTTGTGTTTGATCAAATTTCTCATCCGACTTTGAGACCATACTGGATTTGGGGCCTTCTGAATTCTTTATCCCATTTCAGTTCCCTTTAATGATTTTCAAACTCCTAACACAGGATTATTAGTTTAATACCATTTGATTTTTTTGTTTTTCTTTTTGTTACCTTTATATTGATTTACTCATGTGCCATTATACATTTTTATTTTTTCAGCTTTATTTACTGTATAAACATTTATCACATAAGGGTATCAACTGTTCCTTAATGTTTGTTCATTTACATTTATGTTATTCTTTTTTGGTTTACTTTTTTGTATTATTTGTACTTCTTATATTTTTAACTTTAAAATAATGCAGACAGAATCTTTTTTTTTATTATTATTTCCAAGTCTGTATAACATTTTGAATGTCTTTTTATCTATGTGATCTTTGTTTTGAATTTCAGTCAGCCATCTTCATCAGAATTTCTCTTTGTTGGCTTTTCTTTTTTGCATTACATATTTTCTCTGTAAGAGCATGAAATGATCCCTACCATTATTACTGATTGCTTCTTTAAATCAGTCAGTCATATTATTACATCTGTCAGCATTACATTTCTGGGTTTAGTTCCTGCTTATTCCTTATTGTTTTTCTAAGATCAGGAAAAAGAGCGCGCTGCTCTGCTTTTTTGTCTAACTTTCTCCATATGCTTTTTAAAGGAAATGCACAAGTACTACAGTGGCTGGGAAAACAGTGAGAAACAGACAGAGTGAATAAGATAGGCAAACTGCCCAAATTCTTGGGATTGGGGGGAGGAGGGTGGTAGTGCTAGTGGTGGTTATTAAACATTTCTGGTTTACAGATTTTGTGAGAAAAGGGGAGGAAAAAAAAAAAGTTGAGAAAGCGCCAAGGACAGGAATGTTCTGTTTCTACATCTGCTCCTCATTTTCATTTCCTGTCTGTTCAAAGTTTTCTGTTAATGCCTGTAAAAGTAATCTTTACTACTCCTTTGTATTGAGATGCATGTGGCTACTGACCCCATTAACCACTGTGTGCAAATGTATGTCTAAAAGAGAGTGTGCCTGGTAGACGTGTGTTTGTGTGCGCGCGTGTGTGTGTGTGTGCACGTGTATGCATGCAGATATGGCTTCTGCACGCCATACATGGGTGTGTCAAGGTACAAAATGCTGTGCCTAGGCAGTAACCCATATTTAGATACTGTACAGAAGGACTGTGTCTCTATAGGCAGCGGCAGGACTACATGTTGGTGTGTGCTCCTCTGCTGGTGCATGTATACCTACTTATCCCTGCATTTGTTCAAAAATGTATTTGACATTACTCAGGTTATGTGCACCAAAGTACAGTTGGGTATAAAGCTTTGTACATCTGTTGACCAAAAATATCAGATTCCTATAACATCATTATAAAAACACAACAACTTTGGGTCTGGCATTGTGAACATCCATCAGTCAAAACATCTGGTATTATACAGGGTAGGCAAAAGAAGGTTTACAGTTGTTTTCATGGAAAAAGACATGCAGGTTATAATTATTACAATACCTTTATTAACTAATGGCATAGTGCACTTGGGTACAATCTTGTAAGTGATCAAATTGCCAGCCTCACATACTCACAACTGTAAACCTACTTTTTGCCCAACCCCGTATACGGAATTGATTTAGGATCAGCATGTGGATGGTGAGGCGGCACGTTGGAGCAGTGGGTAGCGCTGCTGCCTCGCAGTTGGGAGACCTGGGGGACATGGGTTCACTTCCTGGGTCCTCCCTGCGTGGAGTTTGCATGTTCTCCCCGTGTCTGCGTGGGTTTCCTCCCACAGTCCAAAGACATGCAGGTTAGGTGGATTGGCAATTCTAAATTGGCCCTAGTGTGTGCTTGGTGTGTGGGTGTGTTTGTGTGTATCCTGCGGTGGGCTGCCACCCTGCCCAGGATTGGTTCCTGCCTTGTGCCCTGTGTTGGCTGGGATTGGCTCCAGCAGACCCCCGTGACCCTGTGTTCGGATTCAGCGGGTTGGATAATGGATGGATGGATGTGGATGGTGTGTTTAAAATGCTTTTCAGGCAAGTCTAAGAAAATTCACATTAATGATATTGGGAAGAACACTTTGATAGGAATGTAATTTCATTCATGCTTTTTGTTATAAATAATTTGAACTTTTTTTTTTTTTTTTTTTTTTTAGTAAAACTCTGACTATAAAATTTATACAACCAACGGGAGAAGTTCTGTAACACTTTTCATGTCCAGACATCCCATTCTCATCCTCTACTACAGCTCTCTCTCTCAAAAGTGACTAAGCAATGCATGCAGAAAATGAATTGTACACCCAAAATGGCTAGAGCCTTGTGAATGGATATTTGGATAGCCAAACAATGTAGTGCTTGGATTAATTTTGTGCAGAAAAAGGTAGTTTGGAAATAATAAATGCGTTTTCAAAGTATTCATCAAGATACTGAAGGTATAGAGGAAATCGAATGGCAAATATGACATAGAAAAGAGTAAAAGAAAGTAAAGAAAACAAATACAAAGAGCTAACAAACTGAGGGATGGTCTTTTCTCAGTCCTACATTGATGGATTAAAGGCCAGAAGTCCACTTGACCGTTATCAAGTTCTTCCATGAGAACCCTAAATACAATGAGGACTGATTGAGGTCATTTATGTTAGGTAGAATACCTAGAGGGGGCTGGGCGGTCTCATGGCCTTGAACCCTTGCAGATTTTTTTTTTCTCCAGCCATCTGGAGTTTTTTTTTTTTGTTTTTTTTTTTTTGTCCTCCCTGGCCATCGGACCTTACTTTTATTCTGTGTTAATTAGTGTTCCCTAATTTTAATTCTTATTTATTTTGTCTTTTTTCTCTTCCTTCATCATGTAAAGCACTTTAAGCTACATTGTTTGTATGAAAATGTGCTATAGAAATAAATGTTGTTGTTGTTATTCAACTGTTACTGTTAATTGAATATCAACTCATAGGACAGGCAGTGCAATATTATCAGAGCAGCTCAGCAGTGAATGATACATATTATTCAGATAATAATGGGTATAAGAAGATGATTATTATTATAATTATTGTTATAATTAAGGTAACACCTTTATCCAAAGTGACACGCAACATTGGAAAAATACAAATGGTTACATTTCTGTTTTTTTTTTCTCAGTTGAAGTCTACCTAGGTGAAGTGACTTGCTAATGGTCATGCACGCGTCAGGTGCAGGATTTGAATTACAAAGCCTTAATAACTACACCACACTACCTGCCATTAAGCACAGATTTGTTTTCATTATTCACAAGTACAGTGTATTTTACATAATTCAGAAATACACATTTTATGAAGATGATTACAGTATTTAAAAAAAAAAAAAAAAGCAATTAAGGTAAGTGAACTCAGTTTTCCAAATTACGTAATGTATGTAATAAGTGATAGCAGGCCATTATGCCTCCTATCCACTCAAGATCAACTACTGGTGTACATCTGTTTATCTTCAGTATTGAGTGAGATGAGCAGAGGTACTAAGATACCACTTACTATATTATCTGGAATAAATGTGTCCCTTCCTTGCAATAAGGAGTTAAATCCATTCACTTTTTATCACACTACAGTCTATAAGCTTCAAAAAGGTAAATACTGTTGGCTGCAAGTCTCTAAACAGATGTTTGAATAAAATTAATTCCATTGCCTGCCACTAACTAATTCACTGGAACCCATTACTGTCCATGTGACTAAAATCTGACCTAGAGTAAATGATTTAAGAGGGTAAAGTAGCAATTAACAACACCATTAAAATAGTAAGTAAGCTGCACTTACAGTACATGGCCCTTTAAGAAACAAATATTTGTTAAATGGAGTTCATTGGGTGATTTTAAAACAAAAAAACAAGCATAATTTATTAACTTTCAACCGCAGAGATTAAATCTGTGATCAATGACTTTGATGCATTTAACTTTTCTATGTAGCACTTCATATTAGAAACATAATTGGAGAAAATACACACACACACACATACATTTTATATTCCAAAAGTTGAAAACTGAGTTAAGCAACCTACTGAAGGTCTATCTCTGTGAAGGTACTAGAAACTGAATCTGAAATGCTTTGTTTTCCAGTCAAACTCCTTATGCTTTGCGTTTCTTCCTATTTTTCACATGACGAATTGTGATAAAGACCTACAATGTCTAACATATTGGAATGTCATGAGAGCTGATCAGAATTTTAAACTGAAGAAAGTCTGATACATGTATAAAAGCATTAAGTATTGCAAACAAAGAGTAATTTGGGGGAAAAGGCAACTTTCATTGTTCGATTAAAAACATAATCCAAGGAATTTAAGATCATAGACAGATATCCTCATCATAAAATCTTGCATTGGATAAGGTAAACTTTTACTTCATCCTTGAAATACAAGAAAGACAAAGGCATAACAGCAAAATAATAGCAGAAATTCCATTGACAGAAGGAAATGGTAGTCTGAAATCAAAAACTAGACATGGGTGTATCAAAAGACACTAAACAAGTGACTCCCAAAAACAAAAAGTGAGTGTACTGGCCAATGGTATGGAGAGAACCGAAAAACCACCATGACGATTGTTATTTTTGTGTTGTAAAGATTAAAGGCTTTAATCATTACAAGAAAACTCGGTGGGATTATCCTGATTTGGAATCAGCAAGACGACCTATTCCATATGGCAATGACATTCCCATACCAGTGTTTACCAGACTACCAAACCAGCCACTGTCAAGACACTGAAGAGAGGCAGGGATTGGAGTGTATGGCAGGTAGCAGCAGTGGAAGTGAATTTGAGGGAAGCTCTTCGACACCTCAACCATTAAGCCAAAAAGAACTCAATGACCTGATTCGAGACTTACATCTGTCCAAGCAAGCATCTGAACTTTTAGCGTCCAGACTTAATGAACAAAATCTTATAAAGGCAGAAGTTAAAATTACAGTCTATCGGACAAGAGAAGAGAGGCTTTTCCCACATTTCAACCAAGAGGAAGAACTTGTATACTGCAATGATATCCCAGGAATTGTACTTCAAATGGGACTAACAGAATATCGACCAGAAAACTGGCGGCTTTTTATAGACAGCTCCATTAGAAGCTTGAAATGTGTTCTCTTGCACAATGGTAACCGTTATGCGTCTCTTCCCACTGCTCACTCAACAAAACTTGAAGAATTTGAAAATGTAAAAATCGTACTACAGAAAATAAGTTATCATGAACATCAGTGGTTGATTTGTGTTGATCTGAAGATGGTGAATTTCTTGCTTGGACAGCAATCTGGATACACAAAATACCCATGCTTCATGTGCCTCTGGGATAGCAGGGCAAAGCAAGATCACTGGACAAAAGTGTCATGGCCTACAAGGGAAGAAATGATTGTTGGCGCTGCGAATATCATCAACAAGCCGCTGGTGGACAAGAACAAAATCATTCTCCCACTGCTTCATATTAAGCTAGGATTGATGAAGCAATTTGTTAGGACTTTGGACAAAATGGGTAATTGCTTCAAGTACATTTGTAGATCATTCCCTGGACTGAGCATGGAAAAACTAAAAGCTGGAATCTTTGATGGTCCTCAGATTCGTAAACTCATGAACGATTCCAATTTTAACCAAATGCATGAATGACACTGAGGCTTCAGCCTGGAAGAGTTTTGTCTCTGTTGTGAAGAACTACTTGGGTAATCACAGAGCAGACTATTATTAAGAACTGGTGCAAGATATGCTTGCAAACTTCAGAAATTTGGGAGTTAATATGAGCATAAAGATGCACTATCTCCATAGCCATTTAAACAGATTTCCAGATAACCTTGGAGACTTCAGCGAGGAACAAGGCAAGAGGTTCCACCAGGATATGAAGGTGATGGAGGAGAGATATCAAGGCAGATGGGACATACACATGATGGCAGACTATTGTTGGAGTCTCCAACGTGATTATGCGATTTCCTTTTATGTGTGTCATCAGGATAAACAGCGTTTTTGAAGCATTGACATTAATAACAATAACTAATTAATATTGTATTCATTAATCAAATCATACATAACTTTTTTCCTGTCACTGTTAGATTTTTTAAATTTCTTTTTTGTATGATGTTAGACTGTTTACTTACTAGTTGTAACTAAAATAAAAATATTCTTGCAATTCTGAATGCTTTTCAAACGTGTTGCGTTAATTAATTCTTTAACTATTAAATATCTCAGAAACTAGAGCCAATCTGGCAAAACCAAAGTCATATTCTTAATCGGCACCATAAAAACTTAATATAAAACCGTTCAGACATTGTTGGCACCAAAATCACTGTATACCAGTCTTATTAATGAAAAAAGATGTTAAGGCTTAAAATATCATTACATACACTTAACTGAAAATGAATTAGACTGCAAATATTTTATCAACTTCAGTTTACAACATGGTGAAATGCCAAACTCAAGCATAACCTAGCAAGATCCACACACCTAAGATGTCCAGAAGTTGGGAAAAAGTCTTTGCTTTAAGTGTTACTTAACCTCCACTGGGCACCACAGGACAGAAACATGGATACTTTCAATGAGGCATATCTAATGGTGTACCAACTGTCTTGATCAGAATAGGCATAATAATTGCATACTATTGTGTACTCTTTACTGGAGAAATCAAACTTCAATAATACTGAAAGAGCTACAGAGTTCTTTTAAAATATATAGTAAGACAAGTCACTGTGTGTGAATATTTTCTCCAGGCACTCTTAGTTTCCTCTTATATATAAAAGCTCTAAATGGGCTTCATGTAAATCAATGTGGGCATACAGGTGAGTGTGCCTTGGTATGACCAACTGTATCACCCAAAGTTGATTTTGGATAACATTTGAATCTGCCAGAATGGGTTCCAGCTCTCCAGAGGCTTGTGCTAGATAAAGTATATTGAAGATAACAAAAAGAAAACAGGCTTATTGAGCATTTGGGAAAACTGTACAAGCATCTGCCCACACTAGCCCCTTACAAATATACTGTATACAACACTATGGTTAGCTCATTCACATTTAAACAAGGTGATTCAGAGATTAGCCAGGTCAAAAACATTCAGTCATGAAAGGGTTCCAGCTCTCCAGAGGCTTGTGCTAGATAAAGTATATTGAAGATAACAAAAAGAAAACAGGCTTATTGAGCATTTGGGAAAACTGTACAAGCATCTGCCCACACTAGCCCCTTACAAATATACTGTATACAACACTATGGTTAGCTCATTCACATTTAAACAAGGTGATTCAGAGATTAGCCAGGTCAAAAACATTCAGTCATGAAATTTTCATTAAAGTTCATGGAGAGAAGACTTGAAAAGGTGCACAAAAGTAAATACTCTGTTAAACCACATGCGTGCTATTTATTTATGGAATATTTCTGTGCAACACAGAAGGATCAAAACATAAATGCTACTATAGATGGGAAACTGGTTATCTTTTGGTGTAATGTGAATCTGAAAAATCACTGCTGATTGATAGACACCATACTGTATCTTTTTCAATTGCCCTGTGATTTTTTTGGCTATTAGAGTCATTAACACACTCATACCACCCCCAAACAACATTTATCCTGTCAGTGAAGATAAATATTATCATTTTTAAGTTTTCTGTAATATGTTCAAACAGTGTGATGGAGTGTGTGAAGGCAAAAGAAGGCAAATGCAAAGCATACTGATAAAAAGATTCTCTTGAGGTTTGTGTTTCCACAACATACCAGCTAACTGCCAAATGGTTTGTCATAATTTAAAATGAAAATGTAATTCTAGCACTGAAAATGCCCTTGCCGCTTAGTTGATATTATCAAATCCCAGGAAACATCACACACTAACAAATAAATCAATAGAAAATAAATGATTAAATTCCAACAAAAGGCAATCGATCAATACATCCTTAGTGGAAATGGAGAGTGGCAAGCAGTAAAAACTTCCGCCTCTTTTAATTCAGTCAAAAATTTCTCATAGAATGCAAATATAGAACTTCAACAAGATATCTAGCCTGTTAAATGAACATGGCTGCACATATACAGTATAAGGGCATGAAAAATAGAAAAGAAAAAAAAAAGTGTCACCATTGTAGATACTGTCATAAGGCAATATATTTATCATAACATTTTAAATTTTGACTTTTTAGGCTTGCTTGCAAGTTACTAAACAGGCAGACCAGAAAAAATCAGTCTTAAACAGCATCTGGTTATAGTAAATGCCACAGACTTCAAAAAATCGGGATTGGTCTCCCCTAGACTTTCTTGTATACTCAGATTTGAGGAGTAAACAGCAAGACAATTATTATATTTTTATATTATGTACATTAAAGACGCATCAACAACAAATCAAATCAATAATATATTGAACAATTATTATAAGAGTAAAGTTGAATAAATCGGACTCTGCAGCTGCATGAATAAAAGGTTAAAGTACCACTTCCAGTTAGTGGAAATAGCTTAAAAGTTGACAGAAATCTACAAATTGTACCTAACAGCTGTATGCAAAATTTGGTTGACCTAAGTGAAAGCGTACTCAAGTTTTTGCATTTACATCCACAGACACACACAGACATAATTCCAAAAATTTTATTTTCGGACTTAGGGAGGTCTAAAACGTCAAGATTCATCAAAATCTCGAAACTGAATTTCTGGACGATTACAATACTTTCTCTATACTTCATACAGTATATGAGAAAGTGACAAACTTCTCTAAATAATTTATCATTTACAGTACTCGATACAGTACCTGTCACAGACAAGTAATAGAATAATTTAAAAATGTTTGCTATCTCATGCCCTATGTGTACCTTCAGTGCCTTTCCTCTGTATTCACGTAGGTGTGAAGGCCTTTTCTTGATCACGTTCTTGCATCTCATACGCTCATTATTTGTGATGGACCTTCATCTTCTTTGGTCTGGATTTATACTTGCCATTTTTGAAGGCAACTCTCTCTATGTGGCTCACATGCCTTTACTCCCCTTCATGCATCTCGCACTTCCTCTTTTCATCACATCACCAAAGCCAAACTAGCCAATCTGATTGCTCAGAGAGACTGGATACACAGACCTTGACATTTTATTATACAGTAGAAAATAATCTTTTGGTATGTAAATATTCTAAACTTGAGTTTACTGTCATTGCAATTTAGGCAGTTCTGACCTAATATAATTTTCTTGATAGCTATGTTTTGTCAGATAACAGTACCTGAGAGTACTAAGATGATCTGATAATGTCAATCGAGACAAACCAGACACCAGCATCCCATTGTTTAAATGATTTTGTTATGACGTGGAAGGGGCATGAACTTACATGTTTTGCTACTCTTGAACATACAAGGAACAGACAGTATTATTTAGGCAAGTTAATGTTTACATTAGAGAAGTCTTCACACATATAGGAAAATTCTGGTGTAGACCCATGCCCACCAGAAGTTTTATGCTAAAACATCACTGGGCACTACTAAAGACAACAGGTGGAATCATGTTTAAAGAATGGGCATTATATTAATACAGTATATAACGTGTACCTTTCGTCTTTACAGAAAGGGTATGCTAATCCAAAGGCTACAGTATGCTTCAAAGTTATTATCCACAAATTATTTCTAATAGAATTGTTTTTCTGTAACTAGAGGCATTTTCCTGTTCAAATGAAGTCCATACAAGCTTCCGAAGTCATGTCCACCTTTTCAAAGATCCAGCTACTCCAGGCACATGCTGCAGAAGCTGCGACAGTCCACAATGTCAAATGCATAATTATAGCTACTCAAACCAAACTATAAACAAAAAAATGTTTAAAAAAAAAAAAAATGAAATTTTCTTCAATTACTGTATGAAGAGTAAAACCAGAAACATTGAATTGACTCTAAGTCCCAAAACCTAACACTAAAGAGTGAGCCCGTTGAGAAGACCAACTAAGTTGGGGCCTCAAACTCCAACCAGTTGCATAATTAGGTGCCAAGTCTTGTTGTTAATTAAACTCATTCTTTCATTTTGTGGCTTGTTGCTGCTCTCATTGTGCAATAGCAGACATTTCTGAAATTGTTCATTTTCTCTTTTCCAAGAGCTCTGTTAAAATGTTTTGTGGACCTGAGCAGTTCAACATTCTTGAGACCTTCATCTTTCTTTATTTCCAGATATTGTACGATGGACACAGTTTGCTTCTCATGTTTTGGCTCATTTTGTATCTCATTATTGTTTGGCTGCTAATTAAGGAAAAATAAACAATTAAGGGACCTGAGTCTTGAAGAGCAAGTCCATTAAAATTAATTAAAAAGAAGTTAATAAGAAGCAAAAACAGGTCACTAATTAAGAATAGTGTTACAATGAAAACCTGCAGCCACTATGGTCCTCCAGGACCGGAGTTGGGGAACCTTGATATATAGCATATTTAAATATTAAACAGAAACAATTTTTTGAGGGAGCATACTGTAATGTATTTGCCTACTCACTCTTTCATTTATTAATGTTCCAGATGTTGCAAATTGGACACATCACCAGTGATGAAACCAGGATCAAAGGGTATTTTGGTATTTGTTCATTAGAAACCTTCACCCGTGTCACCCAACCGAGGGTGATCAGTCCCCAGATTGTGTCCAAGTAGCGCTTTACTCCATGGATCACACCTCTTGATCCACTACCACCTTCACTATTTTTCTAAAGCTTCTATGATGTTCTTATTAGTTCTTCTTTTCTGTAATGGTCTAAAACTAAGGGAACTGAGTCCCCGATGTAGAGACTGCCCTGCAAAGCTCTTGCAGCCCACCTCGATGGCTTTCCACCAATGTCTTCTACATTCTTCTACCAGTTTAAGATATTTGGCCTTCTTGGAGAGGTGCTGAAGTGTCACCCACTGCACAGGTACACTTGGGTCCTAATCCGTAATCCTGAGGTGGTTTGTCGTGTGGTGGGTGAAGCAACGCGCTGTATCAGTGCATGCTACCAACCTCCTCCCCCTCCTCAAACTATTGGGCCTCCTATACCCAGTTCTCCGAAAGGACAGCAAGTTCAATCATAATCACTGGCTTGGACCAGTCAAATGTTACCCAGCCTAAGGGTCGTCTTCACAAGGTTTTCCAGAAACTTCAACTGCTTCCCTTGGTCCACCTACACTTAAACCTTTCCCAGATTGGGAAAAACAAATAAGATGCCAGTCATACTTATTCAAGGGAGAAAACAATGCATCACTTCATCTATGCTCAAGCCAAACCGGTCACTTTCTTTATCTCAATTGTATAAGTAAACTATGCTAACAGTTTCAGCATTGCGCAAAAAAATAAAAAAAATCCTTCCTTATACATTATTTTTTGATGACAGCATGCCCGAGTAGATTTGTTTTTCATTTCTAAGATATGAGAAGTTGAAACACCATAACTAAGCACATCAATCATGGTACTTTTTGTGGGCATACTATGACGGCATCTTGACTCAATCTGCTAGAAAATCTAGACGATGTGGAATGCAGTGGTGTTTTGGGAGTAAAACCTGTAGGTCTGCATTTGCCTCAGAACATTGTAACTAAATGTTTAATCTTTAATATACAATAAAAATTAGAAAATATTAAGCTAACAGAAAAAAAAAAACTTGTGTACAGAGAAGTCAACATTTGCACTGCACGGAATACAAACCCATTTGCGAACAAAAGAGAAAAAAATGTAAAAAAAATTTTATTAAATAAAAGAAAAACTTAAAGACAAAAACTGAAGTTAAAACCGCATACTCAAAAAAATAACAAATGAATTTTAAATTAATTTGTTGTTCTCTTTTTAATATAAATCAGTTGCTGGCGACATACTAGTGACTGGCTTTTCCATCTAATGTGCACATGTGAGTGGGCACACACAACATTTTCTGATAGCAAACAAAGATGCAAGACAGGAAATCCTTCCAGTGAAAGTACACAAAGGGTTTTGTGAAGTATAAACTGGTTTAAGGGCTGCATTTAGCTGGAATAGCAACTTTCTGTAAAATGTGCAAAAAAAAAAAAAGGTTCTGACATGCAAAGCATAATTGTGGAACTTGATGTATAAAGATCAACACCATCATTTTTTCTTTACTGTAAGATGAAACAGTTTAACCTTACTCTGTTGTTAGCTTTTTTGAAGAAGGCTTTTGATCAGTGGTGCAGTGTTCCAATTATTTGTTTGTTCTTAATTTCTTCTAGTATTTATTACTTTTTTTTTTTTTTCTTGGAGAACTAACTTTTTTGCACATAGTTTTCATTTCTGCCTTGCACTTAATGCTGTCAGGTTAGTCTCTGATGGATTATGAGGTTTCAATCATAAATGAATGGATGGATGGATGGATCCAATGCTGTGTGCCATTAACCTGGGAAGTCCGATGTCGGAGCAGAGAATGATGTCACACCAAAGTAAACTGTTTAACAGTAAAACATTCAGGAAAACCAATATGGACGCATCCAGGAAAATCTATGTTGTGCTTGCTCTGTCGGAATAAATAGCAGTTGATAGCAATGCACTACGTGGTATTTTGTGCATCCACACACCATAGTAACATTTCCAGAGATAGAGAAGTTGAACAGTAAATCACTCATACACATAATAATGAGACACAAATACACAGAAGTACCAATAAACATTATAATACTACAGCTTTCATTAAAGTCTGCAGTGTCAACCCAACATGGAGCCCATTGAAATGCTAACGCACACCCATCCACACCAATATTTGAATGCACAAGGCCAATTTAGATTTTATAATGGCATTTTGGATTGACGTCATGATGCGAATTCGGACAAACTCGGACACAAGAGAGCAGCCTTGAGTTTCCAAGTTGGAAATCTGAATTAAGGGGGTGTTCCAATTGAAAAAAATCAGACGAGGAACTCGGAAATTCCGGCTTCCCACTTCAAATGGAACACAGCACAAGTTGGCTCTGCTTTTATATGCAGATTCAAATAAAGAATTGTGATCTGTAGCAATTTTAAGCCAATCTAGTTTTATGAGATACACTATTTATAAAAAGGTACAGGGTTTAATTGCCTAAAAAGTGTTTTTTTTTTTTTTTTTTTTTTTTTTTTAACTTTGGGTTATGAGCAACAGAGTTTTATCTATTCTGCATGAATGAATGGTTTGTGCCTGAAAAGTTTAAATAAACATGTCACTTTAACAAACACATTTTCAAGCGAGTACTATATTGCATAAAAACTGTAGATCATTACATATGAATAGACAACTGAATTGCCTAATTGTAAGCAATGCTCATGAGCAAAATTTAACCGAAAAAGTTTGCTCATGCCAGCCTAGTACTTTGAGGGACTGCTGTTGATGACCCCTGACTTTTTAGCAAATGTCTACTTACTATATGGCTATGCAGCCTAAACAGCACTACAGTTGCCAACTACTTGGACAAAACATACTTTTGAACATGGACACACAGCACAGAATTGGTTGTAAATGGGAAGTTGCTGTCTTGGTGTACCTTACAACAGGGGTTCCCAGCACTGGTCCTGGAGGACCACAGAGGCTGCAGGTTTTCACTGTAACCTTTTTCTTAATTAGTGACCTGTTTTTCCTGCCAATTAACTTCTTTTGAATTAATTTTAAAGAAGAGGAGACTGTTGCATTTTGCAGCAATAGTAAAAATGTACCAATTTTTGGCAAAGCCCATCCTTGAGAATAATGATCATAAAAGACAGTTAGCCATGCAGTTAGTGTTGACCACGTTGAAACAAAAGAACAGCTAACACTGATAGGCTCAGATAAGAAGCCATTGGCTAATTATGAACAGAGCCAGACAATCAGGCGGGTGCTAATCGAGAAGATAAAAATCTTCAAGAAACAACCCAGTTGGATGTTACCAAAAACTTCAAACAGAATGACACCAAAGAAAGTGGACACCAACATGTATTTGAATGTGAGATTTAAAAAGACAGGTCATACATTTAGAAATACAGTACACTACACTATATAAACATCTGCCCAATTCAGCATTAGGTGGAAGGCAGAGAAGATATGCAAACAAATTATGCCTGCTGTAGTAGCAATCAATTACACACGGAAAACTCAAACTGCTAGATTTGCATTGACCACAAGATTTACACAGCAGCTCAAAATACAAGTACCAACTTGCTGGTCTAAGGTCCCATGGTCTCTTAAACGAGGTCCATCAGAGGTACAAGATGTTCAAACTCTGAGAGTCCTAACAATATTAAAATTGTCCTCAAAATAAAAATGCTCATCTTATTATCTGTATAATAATTTTATTGCAAATTGCACTGCAGTCCAATATACATTACACATTCTATCAGAAAGTCTTAGAAATAAAATAATATACAAATAGATTTTAAAAGTGATACAGTTTTCACTTGAATTCTGTAACAATAATTTTCACAGTTAATACTGACTTTCACCAGAAACAGAAATGTTCATAGATTAATTGTGCCAAAAACTCCTCCCGGCGTGGAGTTTGCATGTTCTCTCTATGTCTATGTGGGTTTCCACCCACAGACCAAAAGACATGCAGGTTAGGTGGACTGGCAACATTACAACTGGCCCTAGTGTGGTGTGTGTGTGTGTGTGTGTGTGTGTGTGTGTGTGTGTGCACATGCGTGTTCACCCTGTGATGGAGTGATACCCTACCCAGGGTTTGTTTGCGAATTATGTTAGCTGGGATAGGTTCTGGTAACCCAAAGGTTTTTGCCAAATGGAGATGGAAAAGCAAAAAATACATGCAAGCCTGTATGCAAGAATTGCAAGCAAGTCAATACAAAAAAAAAAAAGAGAGGTATCTTATTTGTACAAAAACATCAATAAGTATAAACATGCAAACTGCTGCGTTTGAAGTAGGGATGTGACATTTACATTTTTCTACAGGTTAAAACTTTTTTATTGTAGCCAGTTAAAAGGTTTAATGTCTCAAGACAGGGGTCTGGAAATAATTTTTATTATGTGCCGTTCATTTGGGGCAACACTATGGGGTCCGTAATTTCCTCGATTTTTAAACCCTAGCTGTGAAGTCTACTGGCATACAGCATTATTTTATTTTATTATGTGTGATTTTAAAATAGTATTTCATCATGTTTGCTACATAATAGAACTCAACTGCATAAACAGTGGCGCTGCTCCATTCACCTGTTCCTCAGAGCGTGTATTTAGTATGTCAGGGTTCACTTGATGTCTAACAAAAGCAAGCCAAGGCCGAACAGAAGAGCACACTCAAATGTTAGTCTTTCTTGCAAAAAATTTGAAATTACAAAGGCTTCACAGTTTATTTACACAAAAATGAATGCGCACTATTTGCATTTATGTAAAGCCTTGAAGTGTGTTAGTGTTCTGCTTGTGTGTTGCTTTTCTGAACAATTGTTTACAAAAGACCATATTAAATGTTCACTTAATGTTTGTTGTAACATTTATATGTATACCATTTACAAAAGATTGCAATGCTTATTTAATTGACATGCAATGCCATTTGTGACATTTCACTGTACTACCTCAGTAACAGTATTTGATTTCATCAATGTAAAAAAATAAATAAATAAACAAAAAAAACCTGTTGACCAGATTTAAACTTTTTAACCTTTTATTATTTACAAAACTTCACTCTCACATTTTACTTAAGACGGCAGTACTTGAAGTTTTTGCATTTAGTTTCTAAAATTTGTATTTGTTTTCATCACTGTTAACATTTTAATTCATACAGAACTGCAATTTTTTCAAATAAATTTTTATCAAGTTACATTATATACTGTACTGAGTATAGATAACGGTATTAAATTTCAATACTTTTCTTAGTAATCTATCTATCTAGTATTGTATCAAAGTTTGAAAGTTTTCAATCATGACAACCCTAAGTGGGTCATGGTCTGATCACCTAGATCATTCTACACCACCTGCTACTCACAAATGAGGATGTAAAGGACATAAGTACAAACAAATACATTTTAAGGCCAACACTCAAAGAGTACATTCACTCATGCTCTACCATAATGTCTCACTCAGGGCCAAATTAAACTTGTCAATAAGATGAACACATCATCTTTGGTATGTGGAAAAAAAACTGGAGTATCCAGTGGAAGGAAATGGAAAAAAAAAAACAGCTGTACACAAACTACACATGGCAGAACGTGCAAACTCCACACAAGCAGCATCCGGGCTAGAATTTCATCTCAAGACTCTTGCACTGTAAGACAACTGAACAGTCAAGAGTGTTTATAAACACCAATGTAATAAGTTGTATTGGCGCCATTCTGAATGATCAACGAGTGGTATAGCTTCTATCTTCATTTACAAGCAGAGACCATTTTCAAAAACAACTCCTCCTTGCCTATAGTGGCAGAACTAAGAAGACATTGTCATAACCTGTAAAACCTGTTGAACACAAAACCAACATTCTTCAAATACACTGCAATACACAATTCACAAATGCTGCAAAGCCGAGGAGGAAGAGCTGGTATTTGAAGTATGTTCTTGTGGTTTTCTCCTTCTGTCATAAATTATAACCAACATTGTGCATCTAACATTTTTGATAGCTGTCTTTCAGATGAGCATGCTGACCAGACAGTATTAAAAAGAGAAAAGCCAATAATCATTCTCCTCCAAAAATACAGAAAGTGTAGCTAAAGCAGCATGCGGACATCCAAACAGGAAGAAAGAAGGAGGCAAGATTTGTATTAACAATTTATTCTGACATTGAAGCTTGACTATTTCAGAATCTAGACTATTTTTGCCCACGATTCAAAAAAAAAAAAAAAAAAAAGGAGGACAACTTTATAAAAAGTATGATTCTCGACACATTCGTGCCACATACAAACAAAAAGATTTCACAACTCTTGGATAAAGTAAAGAAAAATGCCTCAGAAAAAAATAACACCACCACAGATGCTATAAGACTTACTCACAAATATTTCTGTAAACAGATGACAATAAGAAGAAATGACAAATTTTCAAAAATCATGAGTCAGTGGGGATTAAAAAAAAGGATCTTTGAATCTTTTCAATGAATCATATGGAAATGTGAATACAGTACTTAAAAAATAAAATTAAACCTACTGTGTCAGTGTTATTGAGGTTCAATATTTAAACACAATAAAGTGTTTCTAATATATAAAAGTATAACCTATGGCTGTAAAACAAACACTTTCAAACAAAGGTTGAGACAACAACATTCCTTAAATATTCTGATTTTATTTTTCTGCTATGAATATTTTTGTCCATCATCCAAAAATGTCTGCTCAAGCACCCGAAACAGGAAGCTGAATGCCAATATACTAGTCACATGGGAATGCTGTTTTGCAACACAAGTAAAATTAACAAAAAACGTCATGCTCTCTACAGACAAGCATTTAATTTTACTAAGCTAATATGTTAAAGAAACTGGGACTAGCAGATAAAACACAAAGACAGATGATTCTTTGATATAGTATGTTTATTTCCATCATGTATTACTACACAAAAATACACAGAAGATGAATAAATTGTAAAAAATATTATCTAATCCTCATAAAATTGAACACCCATTGGAATGCAATCAAGAAGCCTCAAAAAGGATTTAAATAAAAGAAACCATCTCAGTAAATACTTCTCATTCAGATTTCCCAATATTAGAACATTGTATTTGAAATTGGCAAAAGCAAACAAATCTATAGGTTCTTAAAAAAGAATTTGAAAGCATGTGCTAGTGAACACACACATTCAGAATAAACAAAGCTCTGAATGAGACAAAACAAATCCAGCTACCATTTTAGAAAGACAAAACTAAGGATAAGACATGTTGCACACCCCACATATTTTTAATAGATGTCCCCTTCTTCCAGTAACCAGTTCCCCCACACCGTCCATACCGCCATCAAGAGCTCCCACCACTTCAACTGGAAGAGCCAGTGAAGGAGTTCACCTCTGACCAGGAGTATGAGCTGTTCACAATGGATGACCAAGTGAGAAGACAACACAAAAGTAAAAGCCATGAAATGCATCAGTTAAAGTTTTTAAGGCCTGTGCTAACCAACTTTGTTGTATCCGGTGTTACCTGTTTCATCTGTCACTAAGGTGCCAGAAAATGCCACTGCAGTGAAAAACACCCTATGTTGTTTCAGTTCCACCTCTTCACCTAATGACTACTGACCAGTGGCCCTTATGCACCACATCATGAAAACCTTCGAGAGCCTTGTATACGGAGATATAGGAGTCCTCTTGTGAAAGACCCCTTGGACCCAGTGCAACTTCCCAATCAAGTCAAAGATTTGGGTGGAAGATATAATTATCTACCTGCTCCATAAGGCTAGACAAAGCAGGCAACACCGTGGGGATTATGTTTTTGATTTCTCCAGTGCTTTCAGTACTATCCACCCATACCTCCAGGATATGAAGGTGGATGAACCTCTGATATCTTAGATAATAGACTATCAGTAGGGACGACCACAGTATGTGAGGATCAAGGAACACTGGAGAACCAAAGGAACTGTCCTGTCTCCTCTTCTCTTCACCCTGTATACCTTGGGTTATAAATATAACACAAGGTCATGTCACTGCAGATGATTCTTGATTTCTCCAGTGCTTTCAGTACTATCCACCCATACCACCGGGATATGAAGGTGGATGAACCTATGATATCTATATATATATATATATATATATATATATATATATATATATATATATATAAAATCCCTATGTGCGTCCAGGTGTCTGTGTGTGGGTGTCTTCTGGTGAAGTGCGCGATATTACTGTCAGAGAAAGTTAGAGGCGTTTTACGGAAATACAAACCAGTATTACTGCGAGAGGAAATTAAAGGTACACAATACAGTGAGGCATATTACAGCCATATACAAACCAGTATTACTGTCAGAGGAGATTAAAGGCATATTACCGACGCGCACGCCTGTATTACCGCCAGAGAAAATTAAAGGTATATTACGGACGTACGGACGTATATTATGGACGTACAAGCCAGCGGACGTACAAGACAGTATCCTTCAATAAGGGCGCGCACAGGCATCCTTCAATAAGGGCGCGCACAGGCATCCTTCAATAAGGGCGCGCACAAAAAGGCGAGCCTCAAAAGGATGACCTCAATTGGGCGCAGCGAATAAAGGCGCGCGTAAATAAAGATCTGCACCTGTTGCTCTTCACATATTCCAGAGCCATTTGAACTAAATTATCTATGCGCCCTTATTGAATAGAGCCGTACAAGACAGTATTACTGTCACAGAAAATTAAAGACACACAATACACGGCGGCAGCCCACGAAGAACGGTCAGCTCAGCAAGTAAACATCAACAAAAGAAAGGCTGAAAGAAAGAAAAATACGACCAACAAAAAGAATGAGGTCAAAGTCCCTTGCCATTTAATAGACTGTTCCTACTAATGTTTATGCACTACTGTTCTAGCGCCCGTTATTGTAACGGGCTAAATGACTAGTCTTGGATAATAGACTATCAGCAGGGAAGACCACAGTATGCGAGGATGAAGGAACACTGGAGAACCACAGGAACTGTCCCGTTTCCTCTTCACTTCACCCTGTATAACCTTGGCTTATAAATATAACACAAGGTCATGTCACTGTAGATGATTCTGCACTAACAGGGTGCATTGACAAGGGGGATGATACAGAGCAGATGACTCAGGTGGAGAACTGTTTTCTTGGTGCATAAAGAATTATCTGCAATTTAACATCAACAAAGTCAAGGAAATGCTTCTTGATTTTCAAAGCACCAAACAACCTCTATGCCCAGTCACTATTCAGGAAGTAGATGCAGAGGTGATGTTGCACTGCTACAAGTACTTGGAAGTACAAATTATTGTGAGAATATTACCAGATCCTCCTTTTTTTCATGAAAATGTTAATACGATCAATTCAGTCCTAAGGAATATTGTTTGTTGGACTTTGTAGGAAACACAATGGAATGGGAATCCTAAGACAAACAAATGACAAATCAAAACAAAATCAGGCATAAAAAAATGTATTTAACAGAGTTAAATAACCCACTTTGCACTACTAGAACAATAATGACGAACATCAAAACCACTAAAACAGTAGTTAACACACAAGGAAAAAGAACTAGAGTGTATTATATCCCCAGGAACAACAAGGAAGACAGATTCTTTTTGCCACCATCGTTAACAATCATGGAGTCACTAATTTTTGCTTTGAAATTTAACCATATATATAGCATAGAAGTGGCCTTTATAAAAAATATAAATAGGATAAAAATCTCTGTACTGCATTCTGGGTAATGCTATCACTGCCTGAACACCAGTTCAGAGAGACTGAGGAGGAGCTTCTTTCCATAGTCCATCTGCTTCCTAAATGCCTAGAGCTACAAGACGCTCTATTGTTAGTCATCCTATATTAAGTTACTTATTCATTACATATTTTAATATTATCAATATAATGCTGACATTGTACCTATTAATGTTTATTGATATTTTGAGAGTTGAGTGTTTATTATCTTTTTATATTATTTTAATGCACAGTCTTGGAGTTTCAGCAACTTAGCATTTCACTCCATATTGTACTGTGTAGTATTAACTGCATGTGATAAATAAAATTTAATTTGATTTGATTTTTCTGTTTTTGCTTCCTTAGTATATTTGATTCCTGTAGTCTTTCCAAAGTGAACTATTTCAGAATTAGTTACAAACCCTTGCCTAATAAAACTGAATATCTTTATATGTATATGTTAAAGGAGAACAGGTCAGAAACTCGTTGAACAGCAACTGAACACAGGCACTCCATGTGTAAGGTAATTGAGACATACCTACAAGCCTTTAACTTTACATTCCAGCTTCAGTGCGACCCCGCACAGGATAAGCGGGTTTGAAAATGGATGGATGTGTTTGTCTTTTTTCATTATAGTTTCAGCACACAATAGAGTTGCCTCTAAAAGGAACATAGTTGTCTTGCATAACACTGATGTAAGCAATGTTATGACTTGGCTTATAACTATAATTTTGATTGTGAATCATTTCTAAAAATCTTACTAGAAGAATGCTTATATTTATATTCACTTAAAAAACATTTGTCAAGTTAATACTTTGAATAACTCACTGTGAATTGTATCTATTTATTCTTGTCCTAGTACCAACTACCACTGTATATTATCTGATCCAAAACTCTACCGGTTAATATACAGCAACATTTGAGTAAAACATGTTAGAATCTGAGGCACAAACAATATGACTGTTAGATGCAGTTAAACTGACTGTGCTGACCCTCTTTAATGACACACCATTTATAGCTTATCACCTACTCCCTATGTCAAACATTACAAGATATAAAGATGTGAATGATCAGCAACACTACTACGGCTTCCTTCCAAGTAATAATGAACAAGGTATAATTTTAATAAAAAGGTATAGGAAAATCAACATGTAAGTCACTCATATGCTTATCACAAACATCTGAGCAAAACATTTAAAAAATGCAAAATGAAGTACAGCAGCCTTACTAAAATGAATAGTAAGAAAAGCCAATAGAAAAGCTGGCAGGCACTTTATATCCAAAGATATACCACTCCAGAAACAAGGCAGTTTAACTTTGTTAAATTATTCAACTCTAAAAGGCACAACTATGATAAATATTTATTAAAGCCCAAGGTTGCAAGTTTAAGGCACACCTGCTGCTTAGACAACTGTACACTTTGGAATTGTCTATGTAAGGAACTTTGGGATGGTATCCACTATGAAAGCAAGTATACTAAATAAACTTTGCAATGTTTTTGGAAACAATATAAAACCCTAAATAAAAAGAGTGCTTTGGACTAACACCGCTGACACTAAAAATACTAAAAAATAATACGTCAAGGTCATCATCCTTAAAAATGAATAAAAAGACGTGCAACTAATTGGTAGCATCGCGTTTACCATACTGTCACTTCTTATAACTCCTTAAAATAAACATATGGACTTGAAAAAAGAGACCTTTGACAACCAGCATGTGTAGGGAGGGGGGGAGGGTGTCAAAGAACACTAAAATCCATTAAAAAGACAAGAAAAAAAAATAGCTCTGAAAAGACTAGCATAAATAAAGAAGCTCTGGATAGGTGAAGGTGAGGTTTCACTCAATCACTTTTCTGTTAAGATGTCATTCTTTCAGACGTATACATGTGCATGAAACAGCAAAGGTGTAGGGTTAGGGAAATACTGTTGAGCTTTTCAATAGTAATGTTATAAAACAATATCAAGCATAAACTAGTAGTACTAGGGTGTTGTTGCCATTATGAATGTAGCGAGAAGTCAAGCAAAATGACATAAATCTTGCCTGAAGAAGGGCCCGAATTGCCTCAAAAGCTTGCACATTGTAATCTTTTAAGTTAGCCAATAAAAGGTGTCATTTTGCTTGACCTCTCACTACAAGCATATACTATAAAGTCTTTCTCAGTGCAAACCTTTTTAAAGCATCAGACACACTATTTTTGAAAATCCAAAACCTGTAAGGACACATTTCTTTTCTTGGCACTTTGCCCTGCAATACGACTGCTTTGAAGCATTTATTTACCGATTTATTTTTTTTAATTCTTTCAGAAAAAAACAGAGCTGCACCTGTGACAAAAATTCAATTGCCAGGTTATTACAAGCAGCACTGTGTACATTATAGCAGGGTGACAACACACGCCACAGACCTGGCAACAGTCCTATGAGAAAACACAAACCTGCAGGCTGCCATCGTCAATTAACTCCCTGTAGCCCTCCAAGCAAAGACAGGCTGCTCAAGCACTCAATTCCAAAGCACACAAAAGCTGTTATGACAATATTTGTTAAGAGCAGAAACATATGTCTCCAAGTTAATAACTGTCGATATAAAATACAAGCATTTAAAAAAAAATTGTGTGTCCTTACAGCAGATTACTCAGTTTTAAACAAAATAGTAAGGAGATGATCAGTCAGTACCAAATTCAGTTAATCAGTCCAGTAATGGACTGTATATTCTCCGCATTCACCCCAGTATCATTAACATCAGACTTCACGAAGATCCTTATGTTAGCCACCAATTAAATATCATTTGGCCATGTTTGTGGACATATGACTGTGCCTCTAATTCCTCCAACAGACAAGCATTGTACTAAAGTTTGATTTCTCTCCCTCATACTCGAAGGTGCTAGAAAAGGCAGATTCAGGACACTAACTGATCTACTGACCTAGGCTCAATGCATTCAGAAGCTAGTAAGTTTTTAAAATTTTGTTTGCTAGTTTCAACATGTCACAAATACCTTATCATTCCTTAGCCATTTAAGCAAATATTGACTTCCTGTCCACTTCAGATTAAGCTTTAAATTATTCCTCAAGTGTATGACTCTTTCAAGGCTGGCTTTGGACTGCATCATGGATTTATTTTGTCCCTACTCCCAAAAGTAAACTCAGTTTAAAGGACTTTGACAGGCAGTCAGGGTATAGAAAACATTCAGTTTGTGGATGTAATGATGGCACCTCAGCTATTTGCACTGTTAAGCAATTATCTAAAGTGTATTGTACTTTGTACACATGACAATAATCAAGAACAGGTACTTGACGCGATCAGGATGAGAGTTAGCATTTCCAAACCAAAATCATTACTGTTTTTTTCTCCTTTCTTAGAAAAAGAATGGCTTACCAGGTTCAGGTAAGGATGTGTTCCCCTAGTTGGGGATATCAATTATACTGGTGTCTTGCTTCAGAGGAAAGCACAATGCACCAGCAGACTGGGGCACCCACTGTGATGCTGTGGTAAGAGTACCATTCTGCAGCAGGGAATGAGGACTCATATTATTTGATGGAACTTTACATTTCAGTCTGCTAACCCTTTCCAACTGAGTTTGTCTTTCTGGAGTCCATACTACAACTAATTTGATAAAGCAACTCTTCACTGCAACACAGTGAATTACAGACCACCGCTGCTGCCAGATCACATTATGTAGATAGACTTGGATCCGCTTCCTAACCCAAGGCTTACCCAAAGATTTGCTTACACCAGAACCAAGTCTTTTTCTGTTGAAGTTTTTACTCTGATGCCAAATGTCCTTACTTTATCCTACATTAGTCTACTTACTTAGCAGGATGCTTAAACACTGGAATGGTTACATTAACACTGTAGACATTAATGTCTAGGATTCTAATACATTAGTGAAGACATGCATGATTTCTGCTGCGATGTAAAATTAATTTTCTTATTATAAAAATATATATTTTTGTTCAGGTTTCGTGATCAAATAATTGCCATAATGCAAACTTAATGTCTTCTTTCATTGTGCATGGTGATGATTACTGCTTTATAAAGCACTTTGTGAGAGAACAATAGATATTTATATAATTACTTTCACAGATTAAAAAAAGGGAACAAAAACGTATAAAAAAACAACTGTGAAAGGAACAGAGAATAACTCAGAAAAAGCAGAAAAGAGCTTACTAGTTAAAAGAAGCTAGGTGTCCACCACTGCTACAGAATGTCCAACCTACAGCCTGCCTCTCAAAAGTATCTAATCTGCAGATGTAACACAGGCACAAATATTCAAAATACATTTGGGCCAGCTGTGATAGCAATTTAAAAGAATATTTTTTGGCATTCAGCCTCGCTTCAGCAAACTCAACAACACCATCAAACTAGCAGCAATATACGTAATCTAGGATGCCTTTCACCAGAGTATCTGCTTTTCACTTCTGCCACCTCCCTATCATAAACTTCAATAAGCTTGTTATATTTTGAGAGTTTCTTTCACAGTTAACTCTTCTTATTCTCAAATAGGTTACACATACACCTCCCATTTTTAATATTAAGTGAAAATGTGTTTGATAACACAACGGAAAGTAGTATTTCATGCCTGTGTGCTCTGTCATGCATGGGTTCTCCACATTCTCAGAAATATCAGAGGTTGTAGGATGAAGCGAGTACAGAAGCTGGATGAATGTTTCAAATTAATGAATACGGTTTTAAAAGTTTAGTATAGTGAAAACAGATACATCAAACTCATTGCACAGAGCAAATCAATATCTAGACATAAAGTCAAAAGTGCTTAAACAAGGAATTAAATTAATTTGAGGGTAATACAGCACAGTTATCTAAAACTGTTTAAAGCTATTACATCACTATCTACATTAATCAATTTGCTACATAATCTAAATTAATTCATTGGGAGTTATTGTCAAATGGAGAGGTCATTGAATAGTGGTTAGCACTGCTGACTTGCAACTTCAGGAACCTGGGTTTCAATCATGGATTGACCACCGTCATTCTGTAAGTTAGGCTGATTGACAACTAGGGACATACCAAAATTTCATCAGCCACTAAACATATTCAGCTTAAAACGGCAAAAAACTGAATTTGGTATTCAGCCGAATGAGTAAAAACAGCAAACTTTTTGGTCAAATCTGTGTTGCTGTTTCCATTGCTTTCCTGTCCTAGTTTATCTAGGATGATGCATTCAGAACAGCACCTGATGTTCTATAGGACAATGAACAATATGTCACACTGCAATGCACTATGGGGCATGGATGCCATCTTTAGAGGAATGTACTGGATTGTTAAAAATGAGGAATGAGTAGTAGTGATATACGATATGAGACATCAAAAAAATGAAGGAAGTGCACGTCTGTGTGTGTATGTGTGTGTAAGTGTATGTCACACATACAAATGATTTTTAAAGAAATAGATAGATAGATAGATAGATAGATAGATAGATAGATAGATAGATAGATAGATAGATAGATAGATAGATAGATAGATAGATAGATAGATAGATAGATAGATAGATAGATAGATAGATAGATACTTTATTAATCCCAATGGGAAATTCACTTTCTTCAGCAGCAGCATACTGATACAATAAATGATATTAAATTAAAGAATGATGATAATACAGGTGAAAAAACAGACAATAACTATGTATAATGTTAAATATTAACGTTTACCCCCCCGGGTGGAATTAAAGAGTCGCATAGTTTGGGGGAGGAACGATCTCCTCAATCTGTCTGTGGAGCAGGACAGTGACAGCAGTCTGTCGCTGAAGCTGCTCTTCTGTTTGGACTTCTGCTCCAGCTTTCTCCTGTACTGCTCCTTCGCTGCCCTGACCTGGACTCGGAGTTCCTTCTGCACGCGCTTGAGCTCATGCTGATCACCGTCTTTAAAAGCCCTTTTCTTCTGATTCAAAAGGCCCTTGATGTCACTTGTAATCCATGGCTTGTTGTTAGCATAGCAGCGTACTGTTCTTACTGGAACTACAGCGTGTCTACAACTGTGACAAGCAAACTTCACTACTCTACTGTACGGTTTTGAGTAATTTAGCATCCAACCCTTTAACATTTTATTTATCTGCATAGAAGAAAAAAAATGTAATTTGTACAAAAAGTAATTTCATCTGTGACACCTACATTTATCTTATGGACAAGTAAATTGAATTCTCTCTTACAGTCACTTTACTTTAATAAATGTTCCAGTGGTGTATACATGCAAATCATCCACAACTGTAAAACCACTAACAGGGCAAGTGAATGCCATTGCTTATCTTGTTCAAATGGCACCTATCGTGGAGTGGGATATATCAGGCAGCAAGTTAACAGTTACTTCTTGCAGTTGAAGAGTATGAAGCAAAAAAAAAAAAAAAGGGGGCAGGCATAAGGATCTAAGAAACTTTGACAAGAACCAAATTGTGATGGCTAGACAACTGGAGAAGAACATCTCTAAAATGGCAGGTCTGGTGGTGTGCTCCTGTTATGTAGTCATGACTACCCACCAAAAGTGGTTCAAGGAAAGACAACTGATGCATGTGTAGAGCAAAGGCTAGCCAGTCTTATCCAACTCACAGAAGAAATAGTATAGCATAAATTGCTGAAAAATGTAATGCTGGCCATGAATGAAAGGAGTCAGGATGGACATGGACACACACACACACACACACACACACACTGCATCACAGGTTGCTGGGAATCGGGCTACGTAGCCGCACACTTGTCAGAGTGCCCATGCTGATCCATTTCCAGCACCAAAATCATCTACATTGGCAATCCAAGTGTCAGAACTGGACCATGGAGCAATAGAAGAATATGGGCTGGTCTGATGAATTAAGTTTTCTTTTAGATCATGGGGACCACCAAATGTGTGATGATGCCCTGGTCAGTGATCTGCAGGTCATGGCATTGATGTGGATGTGACTTTGACATACACCACTTATCTAAAGTTTGATGTGGGCAATATACACCACCACTCCATGGCAACAGTAGTCCCTGATAGTAGTTATTCAAGTTAATGTACCCTGCCACACGGCAAACGTTGTTCAGGAGTGGTTTGAGGAACATGACAGAAAATTTACAGTGTTGACTTGACCTCCAAATTCCCACAGGTGCTCGATCAGTTTGAGATCTGGGGATGTGCTGGAAAAACAAGTCAGATCCTTGAAAGCCCCACCTCGTAGCTCCCAGGACTTACAAGGATCTGCTTCTAACACTTTGGTACCAGATACTACAGGGCACCTTCAGAGGTCCTGTGGAGTCAATGCCTCGAAGGGTCAGAGTTGTTTTGGTAGCACAAGGGGGACCTACACAATATTAGGTCAGGTGGCTTTAATGCTTTGGCCAATTGGTATAACAACCAGCATTTATAAAGTGGCTGTACCCTAAACATTCATTAATATGCTGAATTGTGTCACTGTATACCAATTTGAATTATGGTATATTATTGTGCGTTTCATTCCTAGGGTTACAATGAGAAGCCAAGCAAAATGACACCTTTTATTGGATAACTGAACTGATTACAATATGCAAGCTTTTGAGGCATCCAAGGCTTCTTCTTCAAGCAGGTTGTAATTCCTAGGGCTATAAACAATTAGCATGTGTAAACACAAACTCGATTGTTTTTAGAGAAGCAATTCCAGTTTCATGAATCACACAAAAATTAATGAGTTCAGCGTTTAGTGACCTTGCACCTGTGCTCCTTATTGCTTCTACAGTGTTTTGTTTAATTCATCATTTTAAATTGCAACTCCATCAAAAACAAAGCATAAAAGAAATCTAAAACATGTCAGAAAAATTAAACATCCACAATACTTTACATTGTATTGGTATTTTCAGTTAGGAAAAATCTCTCCTGGCTGTGTATCTGGGAGGATGTGTATCATATCATTTCACCTTATGCAATATGTAATTTTGTTCCCTTTCTGGTTGAAGTCAATACCATATACTGAAAATGTAATATGTCAGGATGTCTCATCCACCATGAATGAACTATTTTGATTGCCGGGTGTTTCAGGCAGACATTTTTGGCCAACCATTCCACCTCTGCAGCATGCCTTGGGGATTAATAAAGTATCTATCTATCTATCAATTACAATAAGGAGACTTGGTATCATCCTAAATTTTGATTTTGGTTTGCCTTTTATACCCTCATGACTATATTTATTATATAACCAGAATTCATAAAATATAGTTTTTAATGGCTTATTATTATTATTTTTTAAACACAATCATTTAAAAGACCAAACACACTTTAAGTAATGCCGATTGAATGCAAACTTCATGTTTAAAAATGTTTACAAGACACAGCCCTTCTTTCAGGATCCTAAGAAAAAGCAAAAATCATGAAGCTAGACTTGCCTCATAGTAAATCATTTTACTATTTAACGGCTCATGTGAATTCAAGTTTAAATTTTTACATTACTACAATTTGACTAGTCAACACTTCAATTGCATTTTAACAAGTGAAAATAACAATTAAGTGCTTTTCTAACCTACTCAGAAAACTTTTCATAGACAGTACGGGACCAATTCAACTACCACCAATGTGTAGCATCCACTTGGATGATGCAAAACCAACAGTACGCTAACCACAAAGTACAGTGCATCCGGAAAATATTCACAGCGCATCACTTTTTCCACATTTTGTTATGTTACAGCCTTATTCCAAAATGGATTAAATTCATTTTTTTCCTCAGAATTCTACACACAACACCCCATAATGACAACGTGAAAAACGTTTACTTGAGATTTTTGCAAATTTATTACAAATAAAAAAATTGAGAAAGCACATGTACATAAGTAATTCACAGCCTTTGCCATGAAGCTAAAAATTGAGCTCAGGTGCATCCTGTTTCCCCTGATCATCCTTGAGATGTTGCTGCAGCATAATTGGAGTCCACCTGTGGTAAATTCAGTTGATTGGACATGATTTGGAAAGGCACACACCTGTCTATATAAGGTCTCACAGTTGACAGTTCATGTCAGAGCACAAACCAAGCATGAAGTCAAAGGAATTGTCTGTAGACCTCTGAGACAGGATTGTCTCGAGGCACAAATCTGGGGAAGGTTACAGAAAAATTTCTGCTGCTTTGAAGGTCCCAATGAGCACAGTGGCCTCCATCATCCGTAAGTGGAAGAACTTCAAAACCACCAGGACTCTTCCTAGAGCTGGCCAGCCATCTATACAGAGCGATCGGGGGAGAAGGGCCTTAGTCAGGGAGGTGACCAAGAACCAGATGGTCACTCTGTCAGAGCTCCAGAGGTCCTCTGTGGAGAGAGGAGAACCTTCCAGAAGGACAACCATCTCTGCAGAAATCCACCAATCAGGCCTGTATGGTAGAGTGGCCAGACGAAAGCCACTCCTTAGTAAAAGGCACATGGCAGCCCGCCTGGAGTTTGCCAAAAGGCACCTGAAGGACTCTCGGACCATGAGAAAGAAACGTCTCTGGTCTGATGAGACAAAGATTGAACTCTTTGATGTGAATGCCAGGCGTCACGTTTGGAGGAAACCAGGCACCGCTCATCACCAGGCCAATACCATCCCTACAGTGAAGCACGGTGGTGGCAGCATCATGCTGTGGGAATGTTTTTCAGCGGCAGGGACTGGAAGACTAAAAGTCAGGATAAAGGGAAAGATGACTGCAGCAATGTACAGAGACATCCTGGATGAAAACCTGCTCCAGAGCACTCTTGACCTCAGACTGGGGCGACAGTTCATCTTTCATCAGGACAACAACCCTAAGCACACAGCCAAGATATCAAAGGAGTGGCTTCAGGACAACTCTGTGAATGTCCTTGAGTGGCCCAGCCAGAGCCCAGACTTGAATCCGATTGAACATCTCTGGAGAGATCTTAAAATGGCTGTGCACCGACGCTTCCCATCCAATCTGATGGAGCTTGAGAGGTGCTGCAAAGAGGAATGGGCGAAACTGGCCAAGGATAGGTGTGCCAAGCTTGTGGCATCATATTCAAAAAGACTTGAGGCTGTAATTGCTGCCAAAGGTGCATCGACAAAGTATTAAGCAAAGGCTGTGAATAGTTATGTACATGGAATTTCTCAGTTTTTTTATTTTTAATAAATTTGCAAAAACCTCAAGTAAACTTTTTTCATGTTGTCATTATGGGGTGTTGTGTGTAGAATTCTGAGGGGAAAAAATTAATTTCATCCATTTTGGAATAAGGCTGTAACATAACAAAATGTGGAAAAAGCGATGCGCTGTGAATACTTTACGGATGCACTGAAACTATTAGGTGGTGAAGGGGTGAGAGGAGTTAGCCAATAAGAGACTCGGGATGATTAGGGGGCCAGAATGAACAGGTTGTGGTGGGCAATTTACTCAGGACATCAGGATACACTATACTCTTTACAAAGGATGCCCAGGGATCTTTAATGAGCAGGGAGAATCAGGACTTCAGTTTTATGTCTCATCCAAAGGACGGAACTAATTTTTGTATAACATAGTGTGCCCTGTGCTGGGGATGGGGTATTTGGATCCACACACAGACCTCGTGGTAAGTGCCCCGATGGCCTCACACACCTCTTCCAGCAGCAACCCAACCTTTTCCTAGATAGTCTCCAATCCAAGTACTGGCCAAGCCCAAATATGGTTAGCGTCAGGTGGTTCAAATTCAATGGAAAAACATCTCAATATAATAGATATTATTTGGTATATCACCAATTATCAGTCTGGTGAATCAATATCTCCAATTGTAATTTTTTTTTAATTGTATTAATTTTATTGTAATCATTCCATACAAATAGATCAATTTTTACAAAAGACAGGATTGAAAACAAGTCGCCCCACCCCTGAGAGAGACAGCATGGCCAACAGAGTAAAACTTAAGGCTTGTAAACATACATAAATTGATGAGTTTAATAGGGCAATAATGGTAAATGGAGAAGAAAAAGAAATGTGGAGATAATTGCTGCCTCTGTGCATTAAGAGCTTATTCTAAGATATTATTGATTAGATCCTGCCAGGTTTTGAAAAAATTCTGTACAGATCCTCTAACTGAATATTTGATTTTTTCCAATTTCAAATAGTATAAAACATCGGTTTCCCACTGACTTAAAAGAGGAGAGTTAGGATTCTTCCAGTTTAGCAAAATAAGTCTGCGTGCCAAAAGTGTAGTGAATGCAATCACAGTTTGATTGTCCTTCTCCACTTTAAACCTTTAAATTGTAATTAAAACAGTAAAAAAATATAACGTAGAGATCATAAATCCAAATTATGTTAAATAAGATTATATTTTAGAAATATAAAAATGTAATTTTGACTAGTCAGTTATTAAACATTAAAAAAGACTTGCCATCAGTGGTAGCACTGCTGCCTCACAGTAAGGAGACCTGGCTTCACTTCTTGCGTCCTCCCTGTGTGGAGTTTGCATGTTCTCCCTGTGTCTGCGTGGGTTTCCTCCCACAGTCCAAAGTCATGCAGGTTAGGTGCATTGGTAATCCTAAATTGTCCCTAGTGTGTGCTTGGTGTGTGTGCACCCTGCCCGGGGATTTGTTCCTGCCTTGCGCCCTGTGTTGGCTGGGATTGGCTCCAGCAGACCGCCGTGACCTGGTGTTAGTCAGTCATTATCCAACCCGCTATATCCTGACAACTTGCCATAAACATCAACTGTCAGCCTAAACAGGACACATGTGGCGGTCGGCTATTGCCCTCATACAGCACTCCCCCTAGTGATCAGGTCATTGCACTGCAGCAATAAAAGAGCCTTCTGTTCGGAAATATAGCAACTACGTCACTCTAATTACTAGTTACTAGTTCATTTTTGATTTTCACACTAGTTGTTTTATTTGTAAATTAATAAATTTGTTTCTGTAGGTTTACCATGATTAGCATGTTAAATACTTAATGGGTTTGTACTTATGAAAACCACTAGTGGACCAATGTTAGTAGTTGAGTATTTATAATGAAGAAACTTTACATTTTTAAGTTAAGTCAAATCTACCTACAAAATAAATACAATAAATGCCCATGAAGCCATTTGAACCGAGTGTTGTTGTTCCTGCTTAACATGTGCATTTCTTGACACATCGGTCTTTAAAGTAATATTCAGTATTTCAGACTTGACAGGTGAAAGGTTCAGCCCCACCACCGGCGGCAACATTCCAATTAGAAGGAGATGACAACAGCTTGCAGTGCTATAAATTAGTCAGCAACATAAGATTGCCAAACTGTGCTACTTCATGTCCAACAAGCCCATCTTTTTTTCCCACCACTACACTTGGCAGAGCTGCATAGTGCAAGTGCCCACATGCTGATTTTTTAACATAATGAAAAGCAAGTTCCACTCCATCAGCTTTCAGACATATACTCCTTGTCGTCGAGTCTCATATCCCAGTTAAACAGTACACCAATTTGAACACTTTGCTAAGCCAGAGAAAAATTTATCCAACAAAGAGATTATGATGTTAATAAATCACTTAATAGCAATGAAACTGAATGAGCAGATGATTTACACTACTACAACCTTGATTTATTTGTGGATGATAAACTTGTTACTGTGTTTGTTTATAAAGCACCTGGAGAAGGTATCTACTAAAACAATCTATATAAAATAAAGATGGACTAATTCATATTTAAAATAACAAATGGTAGCTATTGCTGCTGCAGACACTTCTACAGATTCAGGTTCAAATCCCAGTCTTGTCACTACATGGGTGAAATTTTCATTTAGGGTGCAAATTTCTCCTTCAAATCGATTAAAAGACTTTGATACTGGAGTGCAGCACGAACGTGCCAAGTGAAGCATGCGAGTCCAGTCTAGGCCTTGCATCTGGAGAATGAAGAAACAATACACAGAAAGTGAATGGACTGATGATGTGTATTAGTTACAAAATATTTAGAAGCATTTTACATGTCGAGATGATCGACTAAAAGTGTGGCTGCCCTCACAAACTCTGTAATCTTCGCCTCTTTTTTTTTTGCATATGTACGCACTAGTGGCTAAGGCACTGAACTGTATGAATGTGCCCAGTAAAATATTTAGGTCCAGTCTAGGAATTCAGTAATGGACAACCAATGTAGAGAATGTGGATGGATTAATAATATGTATTAATTATAATAAAGGTCCAGTTTAGGATTTGTGTTTGACTATCCAGTACCAGACAATGTATAGAAAGTGAATGGATTGAGGATATATTAATTACAAAGTATTCTGCAGTATTTCATGGTTTTGAGGTGCTCAATTCAGTACGAAATATGTTGCTGTCCTCACAAAATTGTAATCTTCCACTCTTCTTTTTACAGATCTATGCACTAGTGGCTAAATTATTTAACATTGTGAATGTGTCCAGTCTAAGGACTTGAGATCTGACAACCCTGTAAAGAACAATGTATAGAAAGTGGATGGATTGAGGAAATGTACCAGCTACAAAAAAGGTCCTGTCTAGAACTTACATCTGACAACAACTCTGTAATGGACAATGTATGGAAAGTGGAAGAATTGATGATGTGTATTAATTACAAAGAAAGAACAATCTAGGGACTTGTGTCTGACTACAACCCTGAAACAGACCGCGTGTAGAAAATGGATGAACTGATGACATGTAATAATTACAAAGAATTCAGCAGTATTTCCCAGTAATGGATAATGTATAAAAAGTGGATGGGCCGATGATATAAACTAATTACTGAGTATTTTGCAGTATTTCCCCAACAATAGACAAGTGTATAGAAAGTGGATGAGTTGATAATATATAACAATTACAAAGTTTTCTTCAGCATTTCATATTTTGGAGGTGATCAAATTACTAAAAAATATGTTGATGTCCTCATAAGAACTGTAATCTTCCCCTTTTTATATAAAAAAATCCTGGGACGAGACGTGACTTTTTCAGAGAGATACTTTCAAGTCCCACGAGATGAGACTTTGTGCCAAAAGATTTAACCATGCCCGGGGCCGGAAATAAATGATAAAGAGTAGAAGACAAAGTAGAAAGTCATAAAGAGGTTCAAAAACGGTGGAGCGAAACACATGCAAAGCAGTTTAGACATAATGAAAGAAGTAAAATTGGAAAGATATCAAAAAAATGATAGTAAAGATCACATTAGTGCAAACAAATGGAAATTACTACTCAGTGAAGTAATGGAACAGTGAAAAGAGATTGAATATATTGTTCGGATTTAAAACTTTAAGTTGGAGACTTGTAGATCGTCTAATTTGTGTTGCCATCAGAGAAAAGTAGTGTTTCTTCCCAATGAAGAGGCGTATCTGCAAGAATTAAAAAATTTGTTGTTTGGTGAAAGTGAAATCCACATATGCGAGTGACTGGCACGTAGCGCAGTCCAGGGGGTTGGCAAGCAAAGAGAGCAGGGGGCAAAGCCCCCTAGTTTTTTTACATATTTATGAGCCAGTGGCTAAGGCACTGCCCAGTAAAACATTCAGGTCCTTTCTAGGAGTTGGGGTTGACAACAACCACGTAACACACACAATGTACAGAAAGTGGATGGACTGATGATATGCATTAATTACAGAGTATCGCACAGAATTTTATACGTTTGAACTACTCAGGTTAGTAAAAATATGCTTGTATCCTCCCAAAAATTGTAAACTTCCCTGCTTATTTGTGTACGCCCTAGAAGCTAAAGCACTGATCAATAAACCAGACCCCTACAACTTCTCCATATGTGAAACTGAGCATAATGTTACACCTGCTGTGGTGAAAATGACTGTGGAAATATAGTAATAACCTGTTTATGAAACATTTTTTATTGTTCATTATAAAGCAGTGCTCTATAAAATTAATTTTGGTTGTTGACTAGTCTTTCTGGTATCTTAGCTCAGGAAAGACTTACTTTAATATGACACACTTTATTAAATATACTTTAAGCAGAAAATGTTTTCAATGTAATTTTATTTATTTATTTGGAACATAATTACGCTCGTACTTTTAGGTATTTCCATTTTACTACACTTTTTCCTACTTTATTCAGCACTTTGTGATAAGTCATCTCCGCGAATGACACTACAATAACTAAAGATTGATTGTCGTTGACATAACTACATTTCTGCCAGGCTTGTAGAATATAACGGAGCTAACCTTAAGAAGTTTTCTAGTTAAAAAAAATAAAGTCGTGCGGGCGTCGATCCCAAGCATGCGGGTGGGTGCGGGAGTGGCTCCACTATAAAGGCTGTCAAGCGGTGCCAGTGCTAGTGCCCTGCTTCCTCGCGTTCTGTTTTAGCTAATCATTGTTGCCGGTTCACATCGGAGTCGCGTTTTAGGATTGTACTTGTGTGTGAACATTAAGTTAACAAGACAACACAAAGAACAAACTCAGGTCGATTGTTAAGGCTCTTGCCACTACACCGATCTGCCCACGTAAAACAACGTATTAGCAAAATCTTGCACAGACTGCAAATAACAAAATCTCGCGTTCTCCACGACAGTCACTCACAAAAACTACCACCGATAAGAAATTCGCTCGACCTCTATCTAGCGTTTTAAAATAAAAAGGACGCGCTCGCCTGCCCACGCATCTTTAGCGTCCCGCCGAGAAGCAACAAGTCGCCCGCTCGACGCGTTTACAGGCGGGCGGCTCACAAAAGCCAGTCGCCGCCGCTCAAACCTGTTTAGGTGGTGCTGCTCAAGCGCCTCCTAAATTTGCTTACACTCTATACCTCATTCACACCCCTGCCAACCTCCCCAACGTATTTCCCTCCAAATCAAAACGTGTGCCACTTTAGTTGTGCTTGAAGTAAGAGGCGCCGACTGTACTGCACCTCTAAATCCACACTTCACCACTCTCCTCACCCCTTACCGCGTCTGCAAGACAAAAGGCCGGAGTGATGCTATGCACCTCCGAGATTACAGAAGCGAAGGAAAAGAAAAGTGAACTCACCCAGAGATCGGTGCCCCAATCCATACTGAATCCGAGCAGACTGCGATTATCCTTAAGACCAGCAAAAAGGCACACTTGTAATGGCCCGCACCACTACGTTTTTCTTTAGTGTTGCTTAGATGGTTTCTTCTCACTCGTTAAAAATGGAAGATTTCAACTCGGTACGAAAACTCCCCCCGTACTTGTACATCGCAGGCAATTGTTTTTTCTCTTCTCTTCAGTCAGCGATCAATTACAGTCGCAAAGCGAAATGGGATAATTGAGCCGTGAGACCACGCCCATTTCCCCACCCCTTAAAGGCGCCGTGTTTCGTAAGGGACAAGCAGTCTGAATGAAGGTGTGATAACCTGGCTGACGACATGCAATGTGGATGACAGATGTCAACAGACGGTTTTAAGAAAAAAAAAATCAGTCATGCGCTAATCCGGCTTGATTGTTAGTGTCTTTGTGGGTAATGCTCTCCTTCTTTTAGCTCCATGTCCGTGCAGTCCTCTGTACAGGTATGTTTTTAAATACCAATTGATTAAGCTTCCCGCTAGCTATAGACACGAATATCTATCTATCTATTATATAATATCTCTCACATCAATATACTGCATTCATCTATATAGTGCATTTTCTATCTGTCCATCTACAGTGCCTATCAAAAGTATTTACCCCCTGGGAAGTTTAGTTTTATTTTATTAGAAGAAGTATGACACAGCTTCAAATATACTAGAGCAGGTTCTCCACAAAAAGTAACTGTGAGATTCTATCTATCTATCTATCTTCTGGCTAGGCAACTCAAGGACTTTCCCAGAGTTGTTCCTAAGCCACTCCAGTGTTGTCTTTACTTTTTGCATAGGGTCATTGTCCTGAGTCAGCCCAGTCTGAGATCCAAACGGTGCTGGAGCAGGCTTTCAGGAGGGATATCTCTGTACTTTGCTCTGTTCAGCTTTCCCTTAAGTCTGTCTAGTCTCCCAGTCCTGCTGCTGAAAAGCAACTCCACAGCATGATACTGCTCAGGTGATGAATGGTGCCTGGTTTCCTATAGATAACCTACACAACTCCTTAGGTGCATTATATTTTAGTAAACAAGTCCTGTCAGTTTCTCACCCACTTATTCCAGACCAGGGCTGCAAGAGTCTATCCCAACTAGCATAGGGCACAAGGCAGCGCCAAACCCTGGACAGGGCATCAGTACTTCAGAAGGCAAACACAAACAAACACATCAAGACCAATTTAGCATCACCAGTTCACACAACTTGCATGTCTTTGGACAGTGGAAGGAAATCAGAACACCCAGTGGGAAACCCAAGCAGACATGGGGAAAACATGCAGACTCCACACAAGGAAGACATGAACCCATGGTGGCCACCATGCCACCCTACTAAACAAGTTCCAGTTTAAATCTTGTCAAATGTATAAACTATGATAAGGATAGCAGGCAAGTCATTTAATGTTTCTCAGTATGTGTTCTTTATGTTTTCGAAAAGGCATTGTGGTAAGAATTTAGTTATTTATAAGTAAAAGTAAAAAAGCACCTTTCCACACACTTCAGTCTATATAGGCAGGCATTTTATTCAGTATAGAACAAGAATAAAAAAATGAATCTTAGTTTCACACTTAGCATTGTAGTGAAAAGTCAAGCAAAATTATACCTTGTATTGGCTAACTAAAAAGATTACAATATGCAAGCTTTCGAGGCAACTCAGGCCCCTTCTTCAGGCAAGGTGTAGGGTACAACACCCTAGTACTACAGACACTTAGCATTGAAAAGACATTTAGTCTCAGCCAGGGATTTACTTGTCACCTGGGGCTAATTCTCAGTGGGACACTCTCTGTGTGTGGGACCACTGTGAGACCAACAGATCAAGTGAGTAAGAGAGATAGAGATATGATGTGAGTGGCCCACTCCACCTTCTGAGAGCATTTGAGCCATCCATCAACATTTAACTGAAGCAAAGAAGATGGAAGCATGAGGCTGAAATGTGAAGAGGGGTGCAGTGCCTGAAAAAATCAGGGGAAAAAATGGAATCCTGCAACCATGGGGAAGCAACTTGTAATAAAATTAGTGATTTATGAGTGTAGAAATACAGTGAGGTCAGAGTGTAGAAGTGGTCAACTCAGCAGCCCATTTACTATGACCACGTGGGATACAGGCCAAGATCAGGCTCATCAGAACAGTCACATTAAAATACATTTTAAATGGTTCATTAAGCAGGAATAACAGTGGTGAAGGGGAAGTTGAATGTTTAGGTGTTAACATCAATACGAGGTCATAATCAGAAGACTCTTCTTCGGTTTTTACTTAATCTTCATTAATGTAACCAAAGATCTAAACCGCTTCATGTTTTTTTTTTTTTTGTTGGCTATTTTTCCAAGGATGACAATTTTCATTCCTGTGTAAAGTGAAGTTAGCTTTAGTTAGCAGGGAGTGTACAGAAGTTTAGATAGGAGTAAAACCAAACCTAATCCATGTATTAGACTCTCACACTGGATGGTATCTGTACAGCCTGTGCATTTATGTCAGCTATTATGCTATACTGCTTTACCAACAATTCAAAACAGAATGTTACGTGTACATGTAGGGAAGGGGTGTGTAAATATGGTGCATATCCAGCTGATGGTGACTGGCCAGTTTAGACAAAAGTCCAGGACTAAGTTATGACCCCAGTTCATCCTTGCCTTTGGTCCTCAGCTGTTAATGGGTATAAAACAGTTAGTTAAGGTTATTTAGTGTAACACCCTACACAGTCAATCTGCATCACTTTCCCATGTTGGTAGCTTCCACTATTCCCATGTTGGTAGCTTTAACTATTCACTCTGACTGGCAAAGTCATGTTAAGAACATTGTTAAAAAATGTAAAATAAATTATCCCAGTTCATCAATTCGTAGGTAACTTTTTGTTAAGTTTAACTAAAACTACATTTTCCCCTCTTTTATGTCTGTGAGTATGCAATTGAGCTTCACTAATGAATCGAAGTGGAATGTTACATGTACAGGGAGTGAAGGGGTGTGTAAGTGTAATGGGTGTCTAGCTGATGGTGGTTGGCCAGTCGGGACAAAATGAATAAACTGGTAGATGATTGGATAGATAGATATCTTTTGTCACCTCTAGCAAGCAATAGATTCCTGAACACTTTATATAGGAACTTTTCTATATACTGTCTGCCAATTAATTCCCATTTCCTATATTCTGAACTTTTTTGCTTGTGCTTAAGTGGCTTAAACAGGACACATAACTGAGAACGGACCTGATGTACCTCAGACAATAAATATTGGATTTCACTTTGTTTTATAATTTTTTATCTTCATCAAAATTCACAAAAACTGTGTTATGATATTCAGGAGTCCATTTTTTACATTATTCTTTAATGTTTTTCTAATCCATTTTTTTCTATGTGCAACTATTGATCATGTTCAGAAAATGTTTATCTGCCAGAGCGCAGACAGAACAATTATATTAATTTTTTAAATGTGCTTAGTCCAAATCACTGGGGCTGGGACCTATTGTGGTAGCTTCAGGTGAAAACTCAAGATAAATTGTCAGCTCATCATAACACAAATCCATCCACTCTTACAGAGACAGTGTAGTGTGCCCAGATAAGCATGAACACATTTCTAAAAGAAGAAAACTGAACTACCTGAGAAAAATCCACTGAGACATAAATAGCAACTAAAGTGAGATTTGAACCCATTCACATTGAGCTGTGAGGCAGTGCATACCACTTCAAAATCATGTTTCCCTGTATTATATTATATTATACTAGGGGCTCCGCCAACTGCTCACTTTGCTCGCCCACCCCCGGGTTTTGTTTTCCGGATATACAATTTAAAGAGATTGTTATTTTCACAGGAATTATTACATATGCATTATTTTCACTTTTACTTTAAAACGTTAGTAAAAGCAATATTTGGAATTAACGTATAAGTGTCTCTCTGAGAAAATCACGGCTCGTCTCCTTCCAAGATTTTTTTTTATTATATTATATTATATTCATTTTCTAAACATGCTTATTCCAAATCTCAGGGGCTAGAACCTATCCTGGTACCTTCTGGTGCAAACTCTAGATGAGCTGCCAGCTCATTATAGGGCACATCCACTCATACAGCGATAGTGTAGTGTGCCCAGATAAGCACACACAAATTTCTTTAGGATGTGGGATGATAACTGGACTTCCCCAAGAAAACCCACTATGATGTAAAGAATAATGCAAGTAAGATTTGAACACATTCCTATAGAGCAATGTTTATTACTTCAATTATGCCACCCTATGCCTCCCTATATTATATTATATTATATTATATTATATTATATTATATTATATTATATTATATTATATTATATTATATTATATTATATTATATTATACTTTCATGAATTGTCTGATTAAAAGGGGAATATTACAGGCAAATATGCCAAAAAGAATATGTAGGACATGGGACAGCCCCAAATGTTGCTTACTGAAAAGATAGTAAGTCATATTGGCAGTCAGAACACACCTCTGTGTGTTATTGTGGGCGGAGAAGGGAAACAAGCTGGCATGCCCTGTCACTATGAGCAATGCCGTCAAAGTAAAGCAGACAGGACATGTTGTTTCAGTTATAACAGATAAGAACACCAGATGCCATTAGAGGGAGCTCTAAACTGGCAGCTTATGCAAGGAATCATACCATGGAAGAGTTTAAAGGATAACCCTTCTTTGGGGTGGTGGGTCATGAATAAGTCAGGAATAACTGTATTGGAAAACTTCATTAAGAGAGCCAGATAGAGTGGCAGTGGGGTGCAGGGAGAGACAGACAGAAGAGACAGTATGCTGTGGTAGTTGAGAAGTAAGGATATGATAGATAGATAGATAGATAGATAGATAGATAGATAGATAGATAGATAGATAGATAGATAGATAGATAGATAGATAGATAGATAGATAGATAGATAGATAGATAGATAGATAGATAGATAGAACTTTATTTGTCCCCTGGGGACATTTGACTTTTGACAGAAGCTCTTTAAATAAATAAATGCATAAATAGATGAAAAATACACACACACACACAAACAATAAAATGTTTAAAAAGGAAGAACATTTTAAAAGTAAGAAATGCAAACTTCTGACTTGGCAGTCCTAGTAACAGTGACTGAATATGAATATGAATATGAATATGGGAGAGCCATTCTCATTGATGTACAGGACCACATTCTGTTTAAGTTGTTACCTTGAGTAATCCCTTTTATTCATCCCAATTAATGGCTCTCTTTTTGATACTTTTGAACACCTTAGGAATTATTTCTACTGTGGACTGATACCAAGAGTTCAATCTCTAATTGCACAGAAGAGGAGCAATGCTTCGACAAGAGGAGCCAAAATAAAGAGGCAGTTTACAAAAAGAAAAGATGGCATTATTAACTTCTGTCATGCAACAGTAACTCTGCAGCATATTAAGGACTACATATTTTTTCAATTTATCCTTCCAGCTTTAGACAGAAAAGCAAGATATCTGAAAAACTGCTTTAAGTAAATATACTGGGCCAGCTGTTTCACACCAGACACTTGTGTTTTATTACTGAATATTATGATTAACAATATTATACACTTGAAATCCATGACTGAATGAATGAAGAAACTGAAAAGCTGATCATATTTTCGTTAGGCTTTCAAAGTGATTGCTCATTTTAAGAGTTTTTTTAAATGTAAGCTGTTTGCTCTTTAAGAACTTGAAGAACCAGCTTTTCAGACAGCAAGACAAACTCCTGAGCAAAGTATGACTAATCTTTTTATCACGGAACAGGGCACATATATGATAGCATTTCATTTTTATGTGGGTACTCAGGGAAATTGAAAAAAATACCAGCTTAAAGCAGCTGAGTCACAGACTGGGGAAAACCGGAACAGGGTACCTTCTGCGTGATTCTCAAGAGCTTGTGTTGTGCTGCACAGCAAAATCACACCCATTCCATGCCCAGGTCACCATACTGGATTAAACTCTACCAGGTCAGGTTGGGGAGCATACACTGGTACAATGCTTTGCCGCACCCATCACATGATGAAACAGCTCGAGATCCTGGTTGGCAACCCCCCAGGAAGACACATGGTTCAGTTCCACACTCCGGAATTGACCCTCAATCTGCCGCATCTAGGTGTTACGTGGGCGTCCCCGTGCCCTGGTCCAGCCACTCGGGTCCTCAACAATGAGGATCCTGTGAGCTGGGAATTGCGACACATAGCCGTTGTGCCGTAACTGATTCTCCTTCACAATGCAGGTAATGTGCCTCATTTGGGACTCCGTGAGCAACCGTTCGACACAAAGTCAAACCAACGGTACCTAAGGATTCTCCGAAGAGACACAGTACTGAAGGAGTCCAATCTTCATCTCAGGTCAGGTCGCTTTCACAACCGCAGTTGTGAAAATAAATAAGCAATTTTCAAATCTTGTCTGAGATGGTAATATTTTCACCTCTTCATGCTTGTAGAGAAAAGCCAAGCAAAATGACACCTTTTATTGGCTACCTAAAAAGATTACAATATGCAAGCTTTCGAGGCAACTCAGGCCCCTTCTTCAGGCAAGATGTAATCATAGTAATGATACTAGGTAGGTAAATTGGCAGCTTTAAACATTTTCAGTTTAGATGTCCATAAGTTTGCTCTGCCATGGACTGACATCCAAACCATTTCTAAACGGTAGTGAAATAGCTGTCATAGCTTTGTGAGCCATTACTGAAATGAGCATGTTCTAAAAAATGAGTGAATATCTGCTTCTCTTTCTGAATTGGTGCTTATTTTCCATCTGGTAGCAACTCAGATTCACCCAAAGGAACTGGTATGCTTCCTATTGTCTTTGTCCTCTAAACAACCATTAGGACTTAGTCATATGGTACAGAGAAAGCCACCTGCCACTGAGCATTAGCAGGTCATGGGAATTGGTGGTGGACTTCTGGAACATCAGGGAACTCTGGAGATCAGCCATCATTGTTTGTGGTTGTAAGTGGTCTAAACTAATAAAAAGCTGCAGCTCATTTCAGCCATAGACTGCAGTGAGTAGACAATGTAGACGTGCTATACAATACAGTATCTTTATGGGGAGGCTCATGTCCTTTAAAGTGCTGCTGAGGATGCTAAGCTCTCAATCTAGAGTGCCAGTCTCCCTGTCCCAGAGAAAATCTCCCATAGCTTGATGCCTGTAGGGGTGGTATTAGGCAGATGATGAACAGTGCCTGATCTTTGCCAGACATAGTGCTTGGAGTTCTGGCCAAAGATTTCAATTTTTGTATCATCAGAATACAGACTCTTTCTCCTCATGCTCTCAAGAGTGGCTTCTGTCTATCCAGTCTTCCATAAACACCTAACTGATGGAGTGCTGCTGAGATGGTTTCCCCCATCACAGCAGAATGTTTCTGAAGCACTGTTGTAGAGTGAACAATAGGGTTTTGGTCAACCTACCAGACCAAGGCCCTTCTTGCCCGGTTGCTTTGTTTGGGTAGACAGCCATCTCTTGGATGAGTCATGGTGGTCCCAAAGTTCTTCCACTTCACACTTTTTAAGGCCATTGTGCTCCTGGAAACACTAAAAACTTAAGAAATAGCTTTATCCCCTTGTTCTGATGTATGCCTCACTACAATTTGATCACAGTTGTGTACAGAGAGTTCCTTGGACTTCATGATTTGTTTTTTGTTCTGATATGCAGTGTGACTTGTGGGATCTTACATACACAGGTGTGTGCCTTTTTAAATAATGTACTATCTATCTATCTATCTATCTATCTATCTATCTATCTATCTATCTATCTATCTATCTATCTATCTATCTATCTATCTATCTATCTATCTATCTATCTATCTATCTATCTATCTATCTATCTATCTATCTATAATTGTCTCATCTGCAATATTTCAATTTATTGTCATTAACATAAACCTTGCACTTCTTTTTCAAGTGCCCAACTCAATAAAAAGCATTAAATATTTTTCCTTTTTCTAATAAATGAGGGGGAACCACTTGCTCCATTCAAATATTTCACATTTAATTTTTATCTTGTATCTTGTTTGAGAAAATGTTATTTAGCCTATTAGACAACATGCACCAGATCATATTACACACCTCTAAAAGTGAATTTCTGGGCATTTTTAGAGGCCAAATATAGCCTATGGTATATTAAGGATAGCTCTCCAAATATAACATTTTACCACCTAAAGGGAAAATTTTAAACTCTGGTTACTAAGACACTGCCAACATAATAAATGGAGGTTAAATTGTAGTAAAGCATGAAGCCATAAATAAGTCTTGACATTTATGTACTGTAGTAGGCATCCTAAGGCCACAGAGACCCATGGGGACATAATCAGTAGCAGTGAATTTAAAGAAAACCTAAAAGGAAATGTTCTTCTCTGAACTAAACATTTTCCCCATAGTACAAAGGGCACACAAGGAGTGCAACTTGCTTCTTCAGAGTGACAAAGATGTCTCTTGTAGCAGGTGAAGTAGTGTGCACTTAAAGGGGACAGTATAAATTGACATTTGTTTATTGGGGCAACATTGACCAAAAAAAATGTAACAAACCATTTTAAAGTTTTCAAGTGCCCTTTGTTTGCTATTGCAAAACATGATGTATATAAGATGTCCCACATGTACACTTAGGGGACACCCTCAGTGTTTTTTCCAAGTAACTGATTCCACCTTGGGCCAAGATGGGGTGTTGTTGTTAATGAGCTCTTAATTTTTATCTTCAGATTTCAAGGGCAGGCCGCAGATGACCTCTGACTACAACCCGACTCCCGACTTAAACCCCACCCCATTACTGGGATGTTTCCTAAGTATTCGGCCGAGTGGCTAACACTGGCCATTCATTTAGAGATCTGAGTCTACCTAGAGACTACGCTCTGTGAGTCTGTTTGTGTTAATTATCCTTTATATTCATTATTTCAAGTGAAAGAGGGATCCTTAAACCCATGTCCATTCCGTTGACACTTGTTATGTGAGTCCTCATTGTAGTTCTGAAACTAAAATCTGTTACAACGATTGCAATTTGTTTTCACACATTTTATATAGAAAAAGATGCGTGTGGTGTTCAAAATTAGGGTGGCATATTGGCACAATAGTTGGAGCTGATCCTTAACATTTGAAAGAATTTAAGTTCAGTTAACTGCCCGGGTTAATGTCAATATGCTGTTTGCAGATTTTCTTGATATATATGTGCATTTTCTCTGGTTATTATTTTTTTCCTTTAATATATTAATTATAGTTTAATTAACAAATCTTACCTGACCATGTAAGAGTCAGCATATTGTGTAATTAAGTGGGTGATGAGCTAAACCGGTGTTTTCTCCTGGGTTATTCCTGCTTCCATCATTGGTCTCTGTCTCTTGCAAAATTTAAATAAAGTGTTGGTTCAGGGGATGTATTGATGGATGCTAATGGTCCAACCCAGAATAATGGGTGTGGCTGGTGACTTGTTATTATTTTTGTGCTATGGCTGTAGTAACACTTGGATCCAGAAGGTGGCATTGTTGCATCATTAAGGAATCTCAATTACAAATGCATTGCACATCAGAAAGGTTGACAATGCCTTGTACCTTAAACTGTGTCATTTGTGCTGATATTTTGAAAGTTTTAAATTAATTTATATATAAAAATTATACCTGATTTAGTAGGCTAATGATGTTCTGAAAATGTTCAGGCTGTTGCTGCTTGAGGTACATTAATCATACTGAAACCACCACAACTCGTGGGTCATACTCCTGATTTCACAGAATATTGAAACAAACAAATGACATAACATCCACCAATCATTTTTCATTTTACTGAACATATAGAGTGCCTTCAGAAAGTGTTTAGACCCTTTTGCTTGTTTTACATTTTTTAACTGGCAGCCCTGCACTAAAATTATTGAAAGTCATATTTCTCTCGTCAAACAACTGTCAATACTCCACAATGACAATGAAAAAACAGAGTTTTAGGAATTTATTTATAAAAAAACTGAACTCTCTTGACACAAGTTTTCAGACTCTTTGCTATCACACTTGAAATTTGGCTCCTGTGCATCCCATTCTAGTGCTCATCATTGAGATGTTTCGACATGTAGTTTGAGGCAACCCTTGGTCAATTCAATTGATTGGGCCTGATTAGGAAAGGCACACATTTGTCTATAGAAGGTCCCACAGTTGACCAAAAGCCAAGCCATAAGATTGAAGGAATTGCCTGCAGGGCTAAGAGACAGGATTGTGTTGAGGCTCGGGGGAATGCTAAGAAAAAATCCCGCAGCACTGAAGGTTCCCAAGAGTACAGTGCCCTTCATAATTCTTAAATGGAAGAATTTTAGAATGACCACAGAACAACTTCCCAAAGCTGGCTGCCTAGCCAAACTGAGCACAACTAATGGAGAAGGTCCTTGGACAGAGATGTGACCAAAAACCCAATGGTCATCCTGAGTGAGCTTCACAGAACCTGTGTCACAATGCAAGAAATTTCCAGACGTACAACCACCACTGAAACACTCTGGGCTTTATAGGAAAGGCTTATGAGATTCGACAGAGTTGAGTGATAGCTGAATGGACTCAAGTACAGATTGGGCCAAAGGATCACCATCCAACAGGATTATGACCCAAAGCACAAAGCAAAGACAACACAGGAGTAGCTTAGGGTCAACTCTGGGAATGTTCTTGAGTGGCCCAGTCAGAGCTCGCACTTGAACCCAATCTAACATCTCTGGGAAGACTTGAAAATAGCTATCCACAGATGGTCTCCATCCAACCTGATGTAGTTTGAGAGGATCAGCAGAGAAGAATGTCATAAAATCCCCAAATCCTGGTGCGTGAAGCTTGTAGAAGACTCTTGGCTGTAATCGCTGCCAAAGATATGTCAACAAAGTTCTGAGTAAAGGGTCTGAATACTTGTGTCAATGCAAAACTACAGTTTTTCACTTTCAATAAATTTGCAAAAATGTCTAAAATCTTCTTTTCACTTTGTCATTCTGGGGTATTGAATGTTGCTTGATGAGGGGAAATATTTATTACAATTGATTTTTGCACAAGGCTGCAACATGAATTAGTTTGAATACTTTCTAAAGGCACTGTAAAATCCTATCCCATCCATATGAAGTCTGGCATGAATCCTGGGTGCAGCAGTAGTCCACTGCAGGACAAACTCAAGCACACTTCCAAACTCCTTCACAGTCAGCAGGTTTTGAATCACTAGTTAACATTTTGGGGTGTGAGAAGTAACTGGTATAGCATAAATTCACCACAAAATGTAAGGTTTCATAGTCTTTAACCTGGAGCTGTAAGGTAGCAATGCTAAAACCTGTGCCCCAGTGCCACCCATCAGACAAACTAACTTTGTTTAATACAGCACTGTGAAGTCAGAGTCGGAGCCATGGAGTCAGAGTAGGAATCGGAAGTGATTAATGGGTTACTGGAGTTGGAGTTAGAGTTGGTAAAAATGTACCGACACTGGCTAAGTGTAAATTGTAATGTAATGTGTTAAAATGTTCAACACTAATACTAATTCGATTGAACTATTTTTTCTTCTAGACATTTGTTAAAATATTTTTGCACGTTTTGTATTATGGTTAATGATACTCAATGTTTGTAAATTCTTGAATAAATATTATAAAAAAAGCCAAAATGGGATCACTAACACCTTAAAATAATAATAGTATGGTGGTAATATAAAATTGAGAAGTCGGAGTTGGAGTCGGAGGATCCATAAATTGAGAAGTTGGAGTCAGTGGTACCATATGTTAGGAAGTTGGACTCGGAGTCAGTGGTAACATAAATTGAGAAGGAGGTGTTGAAGGTACCATAAAACTGAGAAATTAGAGTCGAAGTCGATGTCAGTGGTACTATAAATTGAGAAGTTGGAGTTGGTGGTACCATAAATTAAAAAGTTGAATTCAGAGTCGGTGGTAACATAAATTGAGAAGTAGGAGCTGGAGGTACCATAAAACTGAAAAGTTAGAGTCAAAGTTGGAGTCGGTAGTACCATAAATTGATAAGTCAGAGTCAGAGTTGGTGGTAGCATAAATTGAGATGTTGGAAAACAGAGTCGGTGGTACCATAAATTAGGAAGTTGGAGTCAGAATCGGTGGTAACATAAAGTGAGAAGTCAGAGTTAGTGTTTGTGGTACCAGAAATTGAGAAGCTGGAGTCAAAGTTGGATTTGGAGGTACCTTAACTTGAGATTTTGGAGTCAAAGTCAGAGTCAGTGGTTCCATAAATTGAGAAGTTGGAGTTGAAGTTGGAGTTAGCGGTAACATAAATTGAGAAGTCAGAATTGGAGTCGGTGGTACTATACATTGAGAAGCCGGAGTCAAAGTTATTGTATTCTGACTCCACAGCCCTGATTTTTAAAGCACCTTATCATGCTTAATTTGTTTCACATGTCCATACTTTAGTAGTAGTGTTTAGTAATTTGGATAGAGCCACACAGTGGGGTAACATAAGATGATAATCCAACATCTTAGTTTGGAATCCTTCAACGGTACCTCAAAAAATCAAATCTATTAATTTTCCAAACCCACTCTTTCCAATACAAGACTGCTAAAATTGTAGTAGCCTACCCTTAATGTTCGTCTGTATAATACCAAAGCCAAACCATAAGGGGACGCCAGTCCTTTCCACGACACAGTCATTCACACCTTGTACCACGCCAGTTTAGTCATCAGTCAGTCTAGTTATGTGTCTTTGGCTTCTGGGAAGAAACAATCTCATTTCTACATGCTGTTTTTTTTGTTCAATTATTTCTATAATATATAATACTTAATGGAATTTTAAAAATGTTTCAGAATGAACATGTGTACAAATTTCAAGTCATTTCAAGGAATTAAGGAGGTGGTAATGTTAAATAATTTCCTTGTCCTAGTTATTTTGGCAACAGTGGCTATTTAACAAGGTAAATCATAACATAGTAAAATATTTCATATTTAAATGCCACACAAGTTTTGCATTCTTGACATTTTAAATTGATCCATTGCAGATGGCCCCTCCCTCCTGACTGAATATAAATCAAACCTTGAACAACCCAGTGCATGTTAAAGGAGTGACGGAAATAACAAATGATTGATGAATATCTGGCTTCACAAAATGTGATGAAGGATCTCCTGATCTTGTTAGTCACATGACGATGGAATGGGAAATTCAATCAATTAGAAACCCAACCTTCCCAAGCCAGCAAACAATGAGTCTGATTATGGAAGTAAGGCAATAAACAGAAAAATAAGCAGAACACTCCATGAAGCATTTAATCCAAACTACAAATGTATTAGCAAAACAGTTGAAAATAAACTCAAAATTAATTTAAAAATAAAATTTTCTAAAATAAGGTAAACATTCTATCAAATGAATATCTAAAAAATTTACAAAACATATATGGCATTAAGCAATGACATGACATATTTAACATGAAATAATACACACACAATAAAGATATCAATAGAAAAAGACAAAGAAAAGTAAATTAAGTACTAACATTAAAAAAAACAAAACTAATAAATGTACACACCACAATCTAACAAGAAAACAAAACAAAATTAAAATTAAGTGTGCAATAATACTGTATATACTTTGGTTTTAGGTTATTGTTGCTTACCAGACTATTTAGACATTCCTTTGATATGCACTAAAGCACATATAGTCTTAATCACACTCATTTAGTAGGTTTACTGTTGTGAGTACACAAAACACAGTTTATTCTTGTATTATTATTTATTTATTAATTATTGTGTTATTTATTTGTGTTATTTATCTTCTTCTTCTTATTATTAAAAGTGTGCTTGAGTGTAGCAAGTAGACTACAAGAATGTATTAAAAATGAAGGCTGACAATTTTGAGCACTTACGAGATTGTACCTAAGCACACTATGCCATTGTGGCATTCTTTCGAGTTAATAAATTTTATAAAACTGACGAGCTAATAAAGCTTTTCTAACAATCATAACATGCATGTCTTTTTCCATACAAACGACTGAAACAAACTTTTGCCCCTCACTGTATTTTGCATTGATTTATTCATCATTATTATCACAATCTATCTATCTATCTATATGCATTGTGACGAGCGGCCGGGTCCCATCTGCTGCATATGTTCCGGGGGAGCCGCCATTGGCTCCTCAGTACCTCCCCCGGGACGCTTGGTGGCAGCCTCCTTGGGTGACAGTGGTGCCTCAGTTTCCTCCATGGAGATGGAGTTTTCCACAACCCTGTGGAGATCTGGGGTGGCCACCAGGAGGAGCTGCATGGATCCAGGAGCCAAGCTGGACACCTCTACAGCCCCGACCGGAAGTGCAATTAGCAACAAGTGATCAAGCCCCTGGAGCACTTCCAGGTAGGCTATAAAAAGGGCCAGCATCCACCACTCAGGAGCCAGAATTGGGAAGAAGAGGACAAGGTTGCCTGGGAGGAGTGGTGGTGCCAGAGGAAAAGTGTTTTGTGTTGCCTTTAGTGCTTTTCAGACTGTGTATTGCCTGTGGGGTTCACGGGGAAGACGTGCCCCACAGGTGAAGAAAAATAAAAGTCTTGTGTGTTTTTACACGTGCCTCTGAGTGAGTTTGTGCAGGGTCGAGCGCTATATAGCACCTTTATCACAGCATATAATGTCACACATTGGAGTGGAGGCTCTGAGGCTAAGGATCTGTGCTGGTATCTGGAATGCTGCCATTTGAAATCTCGTGATTGCCCAAAGAGATCCTACTCTATTGGTCCCTTGAGCAAGGTCCTAACAATGGCTGACTGTGTTCTGTCCATCAAAAGGTCATACAAAATGACAATTTCACCTTGGGGACTAATAAAGTATCATACTATTATATATATATATATATATATATATATATATATATACTGTATATATATATATATATATATATATTGTGGCAGACGACCAGGGACCTTGTCCCACTGGGAAGCCTGGATCACGGAAGGACCAGGTTGGGGCAATATCTCCCCTGGGCCCTTTCTGTGGCCCAACCAAGGGACTGCCTAGATGATTCTTGAGCCCTGGAGGACAGCACTTCCTTCACATCAGGAAGTGCTGCCACTGCAGGAACTGTATACACCCGGGTGCTTCCCGGTGCAAGAGCAGCACTTCCTCCACACCAGGAAGTGCTGCTGGAAGACCATTAACGAGCACCTGGAGCACATCCGAGGCGGGATAAAAGGGGCCGCCTCACTCCCTTTCAGGAGCTGCAGTCGGGAGGAGGAAGACGGAGCTTGCAAGAGAGGAGTTGAGGCGGCCGAAGAGAGATAGAGACTGAGGAGCAGTGTGTGAGTGTGTGGAATCAGATGTAAATAGTTCTGTAAATAAACCTGTGTGTTTTGGACATTGGCGTCGTGTCTGTCTGTGGCTGGGCTAGCTGTTAATATATACAGTATATAACCACACGCCGAGGCGCAAGGTTAGAGGCTTCACCTCTAGTGCTGACGTCCGAGGTTCAATTCCCCGAGAGGGGGGTGCAGTGAGTGTGTACGCCTGATGAGCCCAGAATTAAGGCGAAACACATGTCGCGTACTGTTTGCATTATTTGACAGTAAACTATTTCAACCATATATATATATATATATATATATATATTCACGGCATTCATAGTCTGTGTCATAATCTGATTGTATGGGTGGTTACCTACCAGGTAACGCTTGCGGTTGGCCAGCAATCTGCTAACATCCGCCACGGTGCCCTCAGTTTGTGAGGAGCAGATCATAGAATGGTTGAAATAGTTTACTGTCAAATAAATGCAAAGAGTACACGACACGTGTTTCGCCCTCATTCTGGGCTCATCAGGTGTACACACTCCACTGCACTCCCTCTCGGGAATCGAACCTCGGACGTCAGCGCCAGAGGCGATGCCCCTAATGTTGCGCCACGGCTTGTGGTTAGTTTATTTGACAGCATGTAGATCGGGGTAATTACATTCACGGCATTCGTAGTCTGTGTCACAATCTGATTGTATGGGTGGTATATATACAGTGCTGTGAAAAACTATTTGCCCCCTTCCTGATTTCTTATTCTTTTGCATGTTTGTCACACAAAATGTTTCTGATCATCAAACACATTTAACCATTAGTCAAATATAACACAAGTAAACACAAAATGCAGTTTTTAAATGATGGTGTTTATTATTTAGGGAGAAAAAAAATCCAAACCTACATGGCCCTGTGTGAAAAAGTAATTGCCCCCTTGTTAAAAAATAACCTAACTGTGGTGTATCACACCTGAGTTCAATTTCCGTAGCCACCCCCAGGCCTGATTACTGCCACACCTGTTTCAATCAAGAAATCACTTAAATAGGAGCTGCCTGACACAGAGAAGTAGACCAAAAGCACCTCAAAAGCTAGACATCATGCCAAGATCCAAAGAAATTCAGGAACAAATGAGAACAGAAGTAATTGAGATCTATCAGTCTGGTAAAGGTTATAAAGCCATTTCTAAAGCTTTGGGACTCCAGCAAACCACAGTGAGAGCCATTATCCACAAATGGCAAAAACATAGAACAGTGGTGAACCTTCCCAGGAGTGGCCGGCCGACCAAAATTACCCCAAGAGCGCAGAGACGACTCATCCGAGAGGTCACAAAAGACCCCAGGACAACGTCTAAAGAACTGCAGGCCTCACTTGCCTCAATTAAGGTCAGTGTTCACGACTCCACCATAAGAAAGAGACTGGGCAAAAACAGCCTGCATGGCAGATTTCCAAGACGCAAACCATTGTTAAGCAAAAAGAACATTAGGGCTCGTCTCAATTTTGCTAAGAAACATCTCAATGATTGCCAAGACTTTTGGGAAAATACCTTGTGGACTGATGAGTCAAAAGTTGAAATTTTTGGAAGGCAAATGTCCCGTTACATCTGGCGTAAAAGGAACACAGCATTTCAGAAAAAGAACATCATACCAACAGTAAAATGTGGTGGTAGTGTGATGGTCTGGGGTTGTTTTGCTGCTTCAGGACCTGGAAGGCTTGCTGTGATAGATGGAACCATGAATTCTACTGTCTACCAAAAAATCCTGAAGGAGAATGTCCGGCCATCTGTTCGTCAACTCAAGCTGAAGCGATCTTGGGTGCTGCAACAGGACAATGACCCAAAACACACCAGCAAATCCACCTCTGAATGGCTGAAGAAAAACAAAATGAAGACTTTGGAGTGGCCTAGTCAAAGTCCTGACCTGAATCCAATTGAGATTCTATGGCATGACCTTAAAAAGGCGGTTCATGCTAGAAAACCCTCAAATAAAGCTGAATTACAACAATTTTCCAAAGATGAGTGGGCCAAAATTCCTCCAGAGCGCTGTAAAAGACTCATTGCAAGTTATCGCAAACGCTTGATTGCAGTTATTGCTGCTAAGGGTGGCCCAACCAGTTATTAGGTTCAGGGGGCAATTACTTTTTCACACAGGGCCATGTAGGTTTGGATTTTTTTTTCTCCCTAAATAATAAAAACCACCATTTACAAACTGCATTTTGTGTTTACTTGTGTCATATTTGACTAATGGTTAAATGTGTTTGATGATCAGAAACATTTTGTGTGACAAACATGCAAAAGAATAAGAAATCAGGAAGGGGGCAAATAGTTTTTCACACCACTGTATATATATATATATATATATATATATATACTGTATATACTTTTTAAGTCTGTATCGCAATCTGATTATTAGGTGGTTACCTACCAGGTAACGCTTGTGGTTGATCGGCCAGTCAGCAAACATCCATCATGTCCTCTCAGTTGTGGGAAGCAGATCATATATGCAAATATAAACTGCTCAAAAAAATTAAAGGAATACTTTGAAAACACATCAAATCTCAATGGGAAAAAAATCCTGCTGGCTATCTTTACTGATATGGACTGGGTAATGTGTTAGGAACAAAAGGATGTCACATTGTTGGATGAGGGCTAAATTCAAAGACACCCTGAAAATCAAAGTGAAAAAATGATGCGGCAGACAGGCTGGTTCATTTTGCCTGAAATTTCTTTGCAGCAACTCCAAATCGTACTCAGTAGTCTGTATGGCCCCCGCGTGCTTGTATGCATGCCTGACAACGTCGGGGTGGGGAGGGGGGGCATGCACCTAATGAAACGACAGATGGTGTCCTGGGGATCTCCTTCCAGATCTGGACCAAGGAATCACTGAGCTCTTGGACAGTCTGAGGTGCAACCTAGCGGCGTCGGATGGACCGAAACATAATGTCACACCCCAAGGTGTTCTATTGGATTGAAGTCAGGTGAGTGAGCATGGGGGCCAGTCAATGGTATCAATTCCTTCATCCTCCAGGAACTGCCTGCATACTCTTACCACATGAGGCCGAGTATTGTCGTGCACCAGGAGGAACGCAGGACCCACTGCACCAGCATAGGGTCTGACAATGGGTCCAAGGATTTCATTTTGATACCTTATGGCAGTCAAGGTGCCATTGTCTAGCCTGTAGAGGTCTGTGTGTCCCTCCATGGATATGCCTCTCCAGACCATCACTGACCCACCACCAAACTGGTCAAGCTGAACAATGTTACAGGCAGCATAACGTTCTCAACGGCTTCTCCAGACCCTTTCACGTCTGTCACATGTGCTCAGGGTGAACCTGCTCTCATCTATGAAAAGCACAGGGTGCCAGTGGTGGACCTGCCAAGTTTGGTATTCTATGGCAAATGCCAATCGAGCTCCACGGTGCCGAGCAGTGAGCAAAGGGCCCACTAGAGGACGTCGGGCCCTCAGGCCACCCTCATGAAGTCTGATTCAGATTGTTTGGTCAGAGACATTCACACCAATGGCCTGCCTGCTGGAGATCATTTTGTAGGCTCTGACAGTGCTCATCCTGTTCCTCCTTGCCCAAAGGAGCAGATATCGGTCAGTCCTGCTGATGGGTTAAGGACCTTCTATGAGGGACCCTTTCCAGCTCTCCTAGAGTAACTGCCTGCCTGTCTCCTGGAATCTCCTCCATGCCCTTGAGACTGTGCTGGGAGACACAGCAAACCTTCTGGCAATGGCACATATTGATGTGCCATCCTGGAGAATTTAGACTACCTGTGCAACCTCTGTAGGGTCCAGGTATGGCCTCATGCTACCAGTAGTGACACTGACCATAGCAAATGCAAAACGAGTGACAAAACAGATGAGGAGGGACAAATTTCAGTGGCCTCCACCTGTTAAACCTTCATTCCTGTTTTGGGGGTCATCTCATTGTTGCCCCTCTAGTGCACCAAAGCAGCTGAAACTGATTAACAAGCCCCTCTGCTACTTAACTGACGAGATCAATAGCCCAGAAGTGTCAGTGACTTGATGCCATACTTGGATTAAAAAGAGAGAGAGAGTGTTGGGAGTGTTTCATGGTTGTTGGGTCATCTAAAATAACATGTAAGGTTTTTGGGGTGACACTGCAACTAATACAGTTACCATTTTCTTCACAGTACCACAGAATTATTTGTTTTTTTTCTTTATTTCTAGTTTTTCGTCTGTGGCTTATCTTTACTGTTTCTTTTTAAGCTAGTATTATATTGTTTGTTTTAGTTTTTAAAGATCGTTTTGTGTTAATTTTGTGTTAGCCAACAGACCTACCACCTGTGCTTCACAAGAGTTCACCTACCTGAAGCTAAGCATGTTTGGGCCCAGCCAGTACTTGGATGGGAGACCATCTAGGAATGCTTGGGTTGCTGCTAGAAAAAGTTTTGGTGAGGCCAACAGGGGGTCTGTGCATTGATCCCAATGCCCCAGTGCAGTGATGGGGACACCATGCTGTAAAAATGGTAATGTCCTTCAGATGATGTAACACTAAGGTCCTGAATCTTTGTAGTTATAAAAGGCCCCTGAGCATCCCTTTTAAAGAACAGTGTGCATCCTGATGTCCTGGCAAAAGATCCCTCCATGGCCTAGTCATTCTGGCCCCCTAATCATCCCCTGTCTCTAATTGTCTCTTTCTCTCACCACTTCACACCACCTAACAGCTCATGTGTGGTGAGTGCATCGGCACAAAAATGACTGCTGTCACATCATCCAGGTGGATGTTGCACATCCGAGATGGTTGAAGTGGCTCCCTACTCACTAGGAAAAGTGCTATATAAATGTAAACAATTATTATATTTTAACCTTGAATCTGCCAGGCAAGCGGAAAGAGGAAGGCCTTAAGAGAAGGTTTATGGATGCGGTGAGAGAGGACATGCAGGTGATGGGGATGACAGAGCCAGATAACGAGGACAGGAAGATATGGAAGAAGATGATCCACTGTGGTGACCCCTAATGAGAGCAGTCGAAAGAAGAAGAAGAAGAATGTGTTGAACTCAATGTCAGGTGTTTCTAGGGGAATCTAGTTGTTTAATTTATTTTTTTTAATGTTTCCCATATGTATTTTGCTTTATTTTGATATCACCGTATGTAGTATGGTCACTAGTATATACAGTCATATGAAAAAGTTTTGGAACCCCTCTTAATTCTTTGGATTTTTGTTTATCATTGGCTGAGCTTTCAAAGTAGCAACTTCCTTTTATTATATGTCATGCCTTATGGTAACAGTAGTATTTCAGCAGTGACATTAAGTTTATTGGACTAACAGAAAGTATGCAATATGCATCATAACAAAATTAGACAGGTACATAAATTTGGGCACCCCAACAAAGATATGACATCAATATTTAGTTGAGCCTCCTTTTGCCTCTAGATGCTGTCCTCCTATAGCCTTTGATGAGTGTCTGGATTCTGGATGGAGGTATTTCTGTCCATTCTTCCATACAAAATCTCTCCAATTCCGTTAAATTTGATGGCTGCCGAGCATGGACAGCCTTCTTCAAATCATCCCATAGATTTTCGATGATATTCAAGTCAGGGGACTGTGACGGCCATTCCAGAACATTGTACTTCTCCCTCTGCATGAATGCCCTTGTAGATTTCCAACTGTGTTTTGGGTCATTGTCTTGTTGGAATATCCAACCCTTGCACAACTTTAACTTTGTGACTGATGCTTGAACATTATACTGAAGAATTTGTTGATATTGAGTTGAATTCATCTGACCCTCGGCTTTAACAAGGGCCCCAATACCTGAACTAGCCACACAGCCCCACAGCATGATGGAACCTCCACCAAATTTGACAGTAGGTAGCAGATGTTTTTCTTGGAATGCAGTGTTCTTCTTCTGCCATGCAAAGTGCTTTTTGTTATGAGCAAATAACTCAATTTTTGTCTCATCAGTCCAAAGCACTTTGTTGCCAAAATGAATCTGGCTTGTCTAAATGAGCATTTGCATACAACAAGCGACTGTTTGTGGCGGTGAGTGCAGAAAGGGCTTCTTTCTCATCACCCTGCCATGCAGATGTTCTTTGTGTAAATTGCACTGAATTGTAGAACGATGTACAGATACATCATCTGCAGTGAGATGTTCTTGCAGATCTTTGGAAGTGATCTGTGGGTTGTCTGTAAATATTCTCACAATCCTGCGCATATGCCGCTCCTGGATTTTTCTTGGCCTGCCAGACCTGCTGTGCCTGTGGCCTTCCATTTCCTGATTCCATTCCTTACAGTTGAAACTGACAGTTTAAACCTCTGAGATAGTTTTTTGTAGCCTTCCCCTAAACCAGGAGACTCAACAATCTTTGTTTTCAGATCTTTTGAGAGTTGCTTTGAGGATCCCATGCTGTCACTCTTCAGAGGAGAGTCAAAGGGAAGCACAACTTGCAATTGACCACCTTAAATACCTTTATATCTCATGATTGTCTATGAAGTTCAAGGCTTAATGAGCTAATCCAAACAATTTGGTGTTGCAAGTAATCAGCACTGAGCAGTGACAGGCATTCAAATCAGCAAAATTACAAGGGGACCCCCAGTTTTTCACATTTAATTTAATTTCATATAACTAAATACTGCATCACTAAAAATCTTTGTTCGGAAAACACCGCAGTACTCACATGTTCCTAGGAAATGAAAGACATACCACTGTTATCTTTGTTGTTGAAAGGAGAGTCAATTATTATGCAGGCTGAGAGGGGTTCCCAAACTTTTTCATTTGACTGTAATTTGATTGATGTTTTTTTTCTTTAAATTGTTTTCACACTATTGATGTTTGCTGCATGGCCATCATCAGGTTATAACCGAAAGTAACAAATAATTGTATTTTACTTTTAGGTGATCCTTTGTTCTTTCATTCATTTGAAAGGGACCTTCTTTGGGCAAAATGATTAGTAAATTCCACACCCATTGTATCACAGTATTACTTTGCATGTATTTCATTTTCTTAATGGATGGCGACATGATAATAATGAAAAATGGCAAGTGGACAGTTAAGGTCGTGGGGCTCCTCAGTAAAGCAAACAGATGCGTTAGTAATGAGGAAAACATCTCTTTTTGGATCAGGAAGAGTCGAGGTGCTTAGGTCAGCTTTCAGAGAGCCAGTTCGGCCTGACAGCCACTCAAAGACCTTTGTCTTTTTAAGCTTTTATCAGAAAGAGAGGAGATTATTTTTCAGAATAACATTAACAATGTATGCTAGAGAAAAGAATTTCCAACCTGTGAATACTGGGCCTTTTAATGCTAAGTTTACCTTAACACTTTTATTACTTTAGAGTTCATAAAGAGGCATCTGCAGAACAAACCGTATATTTGTTAATTTCATTTTTTTTTCGTTTTTGAGTTAGGCCGAGCAGCAATCCCTTGAGAGAAGGCGATTTATTACTTAGTGGGAATGTTACGTTTTATTGTGCAGTGCCTAGTAAAACACTTTATTAGGCCACTCCTCGTGTTTCATGACTGTTTATTTATATTGCAGTTTATCTAATAAGGACGATTCAACACTGCCTGGTAGTCTCCAGCCCCCCAGCCTATATTGGAGTTGAGCAGGTATGAAAAATTAACAGATAAATAATATGGAATGCATAACATTAAGTACTAGCCGTTATTGATGAACAAAATGGGGATAAAACTGTGTTTTGGAAATAAAACATGGCTAAACACATCCCACATTATTAAAAATGCTGTTCTTTACTAGCATTTTATGGTTCTTCGCTGAGTTGTGTGGTTTCTCACACAGCAGTTGCTTGACAAAGCACTTTTTCATCCCGGGAAGGGCTCTCTGCATATCAAGCTGGTTTTTTGTGCTTTGAAAAAGTTCCTTATATTTAGAAAAAATAAAATTGTTAATGTAGAGTAGGCTGCAGGACGCTAACAGATTAAGAAAACCTGGATTTTGCCTATTTTAAGGTACGCAGCAAGAGGCCTCTTAAAATCAATTTCACAAAACCATTACAATCTTGTCATGGCTATTTACTGCATGGAGCTTGTTACAAATCTAAATAAATGAAATGATTCTTTCTGGAACCTTCATGTGGATGGGGCTTTTTGGGAACCAATAATTGTTCCTCTGTGGCGTCACTCTGAAGAACCACTCTGGCACTTGTATTTTTAAGAGAACACGATAAGACAAAAAGATGCACTCTTATGGTGAGTTGGTACATCAGACGTTCTGAGTTCCTAGTCAGAGTCTTCAACTGGAATGGCTCCTCAAGAAAACTTTGGGGACAGAAACACAGAGGCCACACTGCTAGATGTAGACCATCAGTTAGCCACAAAAACAGGATGGCCAAATTACAGTTTGTGAAAAAGGACGACAAAGAGCCTGTAAAATTCTGGGAAAAGGTCTTCTGGACTGACGAGACAAAGATGAACCTGCACCAGAGTGATGGGAAGAGCAGAGTGTGGAGACGAGAAGGAACTGCCCAAGATTCAAAGCAGACCACCTCATTTTTTAAACATGGCGATGCTGGGGGTGTTATGGCTTGGGCAAGTATGGCTGCCACATGTCGTGGCACACTTCTCTCCATTGATGATTTAACTGCTGATGGCAGTGGTACAATGAATTCTGAGGTCTATAGAAACATCTGATCAGCTCAACTTCCAGTACTGTAAATCCTCCAAACTCATTGGACGGCACTTCATCCTACAACAAGATAATGATCCAGACATACCACTGCGGCAACAGCTACAGCTAAAACAATGGAAAATACTTGAATGGCCAAGAGAGTAACCTGATTAAAATCCAATTGAGCAGGCTTTCTATTTGCTGAAAAGAAAAATTAAGGGGACAAACCCCCCTAAACAAGCAAAAGATGAAGATGGCTGCATTAGAGGCTTGGCAGAGCATCACCAGAGAAGACCCTCACTACATGGTGATGTCTATTAATCGCAGACTTCACTCTGCACACTGAGCTGTATAACCTAATGTTCCATTAACCTCCTTGATCGCATCTCTGCACTGTCTGGACGTGGACAGCGGTGAATCTACTACCCCTCCCTGGACCTTTTCCTAAGATGTACTTTCCAGCTTTGAACCAGCTTTGTGTATTATCCCAGACGGCTGGAGACCCTACACAGCCGGGACGCCTGGACGGTCCCTGAGATGGACGACCCTCCCCTGGGCCACGAGAGGGCAGCCGCCTGGGTCTGCTTGTGGGCCACAGGACCGGAGCTGGGACGCTCATCCCTATTGGAGGACGTGGCCACCGCCAAGGGGCGCCCGGACGGTTATGAAATCCTGGATGGCAGCACTTCCGCCACACCAGGAAGTGCTGCCTGAAGATATCCCAGGGGCACCTGGAGTGCTTCCAGGTGTTCTCTTGACACTTCAGCCACACCAGGAAGTGTCGTCAGGGGGAGCACCTGGAGCTCATCCGGGTCAGTATAAAAGGGGCCGCCTCCCTCCAGTAGACGAGCCGGAGTTGGGAGGAAGGAGATGGAGCTTGTGAGGAGGGGAGTGGAGGTCAGAAGAAGAAGAAGAGAGAGAAAGAAAGAGAGAGAGAGAGAAAGGAAGAGAGTTGTTGGAGGAAGGCATTGTGGTGCTGTATAAAAATAAAGGGATTGTTTTTTGGACATTCTGGTGTCTGTCTGTCTGTGTCCGGGGGTATGCTTTCCACAGTATTCAAATCTGTTTTTTTTTCTACATATAATACTTTTACTTTTTACATTTACTTATTTCATATAGCATAAATCTGTCCAAGCTTGTATGCTGTCAAGGTTGCTCTATCATTTGTCTGATTCCTCTGATTTGGCATCATTTGCAAACTTCATCAGCTCGCTATTTATAATCCTAACAAGATCATTCTCCCTAGCTTTTCTTCCCAAATTCCCCAAAGACATGTATAAGGTTTCTTGGCAATAATAGTTTGGTCCTTTGTGAGTGTGTCACAGCAGGTCCTGAGATGTAGACATCAGTCGGCACACAGCACTCCAGCACGTTACCGCTTATTGTTCAAATACTTATCTTCATCTGGAATCAAATGAGGATTTTTCAAATAAAGAATACAAGACTGTGATTTTTTCAGTTGAAGACGAAAGTGCAAAGGAAGTGAATTAACAAGGCGGAACTCAACACGGATAATTAGATTATAAACTAAATAGTGTGTGTTCTAATACTCTATTAAGTACAAAAGAAGCTTTAATAGAAGTACTCATATTTATACTCGGCACTCAAGTTGCTTTTGAAAGCGTCCAGCAGACAAGGGTGCATTCATAGAGCAATGCCTTGCGGCAAGTAAGGGCTGAATGCATCTCTGCTTTTGACATGATTTATTGTCACATGAAAACAAGATAGCACATCCTGGAGGGGAATGTGTGTAGGTTACGAGACATTCGGTGGTAAAAAGAATTTTAAAAGGGTGGTTCAAATGTGCCCCTCTTCATGATATCTGTAATTTTTGAAAAAAAAAAACGAATAAAGAAAAACAAAGGTGCGATAGATAGATAGATAGATAGATAGATAGATAGATAGATAGATAGATAGATAGATAGATAGATAGATAGATAGATAGATAGATAGATAGGAAAGGCACTATAAAATAGATAGATAGATAGATAGATAGATAGATAGATAGATAGATAGATAGATAGATAGATAGATAGATAGATAGATAGATAGATAGATAGATAGATAGATAGATAGATAGATCAGACATTAATTGTAGTATAGTAGGCAGGACAGATAGATAGATAGATAGATAGATAGATAGATAGATAGATAGATAGATAGATAGATAGATAGATAGATAGATAGATAGATAGATAGATAGATAGACATTAACTGTGGTATTAATTGTAGTATAGATAGATAGATAGATAGATAGATAGATAGATAGATAGATAGATAGATAGATAGATAGATAGATAGATAGATAGATAGATAGATAGATAGATAGATAGATAGATAGATAGATAGATAGATATCAGAGCCATGACCTAGATAAACCTTATTTGCTTCCTAAAAGACCCAGCCACATAAAGGTTCCAGAAAGAACTGTTCATTTATTATAAATATCAATGAATAGCTAATAACAGATATGTAAAATTTTAAAAGATATGTGATATTTTTAAAGGGCTCTTACTTTACACAAAAGCAAGGTTTAGTTCAGGTTTTCCTGCTCTGTCAGTCTCCTGCTAGGTTGCCTACTAGACATTAAAGCTGTTTTCATTTTTCTCCACATATAAGGAGCCTTTCCAAAGCCCAAAGAACCAATTTGTTTATGAAGAGCACTCCCCGCAGAATGAAATGGTTCTTTGTCAAGCTAAGGGTCTGTGAGCATCCACACAACCCAGTAAAGTGCCATTAAGGGAACCATGATTTTTAAAAGTGTAGATACTGGGACCCCTCTAACATATAAAGCCATCTATAATGTTTGGGACAAAGATCCATTTTTCCTTGTTTTCCCCATCTGCGCCACAGTTTAAAATTACAAGTCAAACAATTCAGATGCCATTAAAGTGCACACTGTAAACTTTCATTCAATGGGACCTGCATACGTTTTGGTCACACCGTGGTCCCCCCTATTTCTGGGCACCATAATGTTTGGACACAGCAATTTCAGGTTTATTAAAGCCGACATATTTAATACTTTGTTGCATACCCCAGCATGCAATGACTTATTGAAGTCTGCAATTCTTAGGCATCATCAGGTGCTGAGGGTCTTCTGTGGTGATGCTCCTCTAATGCAGCCTTCTTCAGCTACTGCTTGTTTTGGGGGCTTATCCCAGATCTTATAGAGGGCACAGTAAGTCAGGGCCTCAAACAACTGTCAGTTTTGCTCAAATCCATTTCATAGTTAGAGGCCCATTCTTATTGTTAGTTAAACCTAATTCTTTTTTTCCATGGCTTGTTGGTGCTCTTATTCTGTCACAGCTGATATTTGATTTTATTTTCTTCAACATCAAAATGTTTTGTGGACCTGAGCAGATAAACATAACTGAGAGCTTACTGAGTTATTATATGCTGTACACGGGTTAGCTGGTCATCTGTTGCCTCGCACATCTCATTTTTGTTTGATGGCTAATTAAGGAAAAAGGTAGCAATTACAGGGTCTGAGTCTTAAAAAAGCAAATCAATTAAAATTAAGGGTGAAGAAGTTGACGAGCAGCAAAAATTGGCTACTAATAAAGAAAATTGAGGTTGGAATGAAAACCTGCTCTCACTGCGGCTCTCCAGGATTTACCGGTAAGTTTGACAACCTTGTTTTATAGTAAAGTGTCAACCCACAGTGAATAGCTTCATACCAAGGCTTATTATTTTTTTTTTTAGTATGTTTTAGTAAAGTTCCTTATGTTGGAAGAATGCTAAGTTAGCTGACCTTTTAGAGGCACTCTAAGGATTAAACCCACATTCTCCTGCTTTACCGTCTTACCCACTAAATCCCGTATACAGGCCCCTTAAACTCTATGATGTTGTTTTTTATAATTATTCCTCTGCTCTTTAACTTAAGGCCAATTCTTTTACAGTACATTTCTCATAAACAGAACCTGCCCCTTTTTTTCCACCCTTTGTGCCTGCAGCAAGAAGAAAACTTACCAATAAAACTCAATCAGCTATCTGGTGCCCCCTGCTGTGCACTTATATTTTTGAAGACAGTCAAAATCCAAATAACAATGTAAAAATACACAACATATGAGGAATAAACAGGAATATTCACGCTCTGTTCTTATAAATAGTGCAAGGTAGACCTGACTGATTGGACAAACATATGTATTTATGAACTTGTCGTTAGTAGTGCTAGCTGCACTTTGTCCCCTTCCTGTCAGTTGTAATCAACATGTCGGAGCAGGAGGTATAGAGTAGTGTTGCGAAGCGCATTATTATTCAATTTTTGACAAATGAAGGAGTCATTCCATCTCAGATTTTTCTGAGACTTAAAAAACAGTTTGGGGATGACTGTCTCTCTCAGTCTAGAGTGTATGATGCGTGCAAGTCATTCAGAGAGGAACTATCATCTCTTCAGCCCACTTACAGTGCATCCAAAAAGTATTCACAGCGCATCACTTTTTCCACATTTTGTTATGTCACAGCCTTATTCCAAAATGGATTAAATTCATTTTATTCTTCAGAATTCTACACACAACACCCCATAATGACAACGTGAAAAAAGTTTACTTGAGGTTTTTGCAAATTTATTAAAAATAAAAAAACTGAGAAATCTCATGTACATAAGTATTCACAGCCTTTGCTCAATACTTTGTCGATGCACCTTTGGCAGCAATTACAGCCTCAAGTCTTTTTGAATATGATGCCACAAGCTTGGCACACCTATCCTTGGCCAGTTTCGCCCATTCCTCTTTGCAGCACCTCTCAAGCTCCATCAGGTTGGATGGGAAGCGTCGGTGCACAGCCATTTTAAGATCTCTCCAGAGATGTTCAATCAGATTCAAGTCTGGGCTCTGGCTGGGCCACTCAAGGACATTCACAGAGTTGTCCTGAAGCCACTCCTTTGATATCTTGGCTGTGTGCTTAGGGTCATTATCCTGCTGAAAGATGAACCGTTGCCCCAGTCTGAGGTCAAGAGCGCTCTGGAGCAGGTTTTCATCCAGGATGTCTCTGTACATTGCTGCAGTCATCTTTCACTTTATCCTGACTAGTCTCGCAGTCCCTGCCGCTGAAAAACATCCCCACAGCATGATGCTGCCACCACCATGCTTCACTGTAGGGATGGTGCCAGGTTTCCTCCAAACGTGACGCCTGGCATTCACACCAAAGAGTTCAATCTTTGTCTCATCAGACCAGAGAATTTTCTTTCTCATGGTCTGAGAGTCCTTCAGGTGCCTTTTGGCAAACTCCAGGCAGGCTGCCATGTGCCTTTTACTAAGGAGTGGCTTCCGTCTGGCCACTCTACCATACAGGCCTGATTGGTGGATTGCTGCAGAGATGGTTGGTCCTTCTGGAAGGCTCTCCTCTCTCCACAGAAGACCTCTGGAGCTCCGACAGAGTGACCATTGGGTTCTTGGTCACCTTCCTGACTAAGGCCCTTCTCCCCTGATCGCTCAATTTAGATGGCCGGCCAGCTCTAGGAAGAGTCCTGGTGATTTCGAACTTCTTCCACTTACGGATGATGGAGGCCACTGTGCTCATTGGGACCTTCAAAGCAGCAGAAATTTTTCTGTAACCTTCCCCAGATTTGTTGCTTGAGACAATCCTGTCTTGGAGGTCTACAGACAATTCCTTTGACTTCATGCTTGGTTTGTGCTCTGACATGAACTGTCAACTGTGGGACCTTATATAGACAGATGTGTGCCTTTCCAAATCATGTCCAATCAACTGAATTTACCACAGGTGGACTCCAATGAAGCTGCAGAAACATCTCAAGGATGATCAGGGGAAACAGGATGCACCTGAGCTCAATTCTGAGCTTCATGGCAAAGGCTGTGAATACTTATGTACATGTGCTTTCTCAATTTTTTTATTTTTAATAAATTTGCAAAAATCTCTAGTAAACTTTTTTCACGTTGTCATTATGGGGTGTTGTGTGTAGAATTCTGAGGAAAAAAATGAATTTAATCCATTTTGGAATAAGGCTGTAACATAACAAAATGTGGAAAAAGTGATGCGCTGTGAATACTTTCCAGATGCACTGTAAGGAATTTTTAGGAGTGAAGAAAATCAAGCTGAATGAGGAGGTTATTGACGCTGTGCAAGAGTGGGTTAGCATGCAGTCAAAAGACTTCTTTCTACTCTTTGGGGATTAAGAAGCTTCCTGAGCACTGGAACAAGTGTATTGCATTGGCAGGAGACTATAAAAATAGTGTGTAAGTCATTTTATTATACTGTATGCAATAAATAAAGCATAGCTCAGAAATTCCTGTTTATATTAGAAAAGTGGTAAATAAGAACTGTCCCAGAGGGCTGCAGTGGCTGCAGGTTTTTCTTCCGACCCAGTAGCTTAATTAGAAACCAATCCTTGCCAATAACTGATCTTATTTAATGTCATGACTTGCTAGTGTTTTAACTCTGCCATGTCAGGTCATTTAACTGTATACCTGAGAGATGGATGGAAACAATTGTTAAAGAATTCTTATAGCTGGCTTCTGGAGCAAGACACAACCCCAACACAGTCAGTATATCTTTTGACATGTCCAGTACAAAGCCTGGATAGTAAGAGAAGAAAGGCTATTCTACCCAGGCAACAAAGATGTTTGGATGGCTAGGTCCCATTCTAGCACCCATCGCAACTCCACTGTCCTGGTGAAAAAAGTTATCAAAGCATTCACACATGGAGTGCTGCTTCATGAAGGAAAAAATAATTCAAAAGAGTCCAGCATAAGGCTGCAACATAACAAAAAGTGAAAGGGTATTGGTCTGAATACTTTTTGAAGGCACTATATATATACTGTATACTGTGGCTCAATGTCTGAAGCTCTGTCTCAGGTGTTGATGTCCAAGGTTCAATCCCCGTAAGGGGAAGCAAAGGAGCGTACATCTGATGATCCCTAATTAGGGCAAAATACATGTCTTCTCTTTTGGGCCTGTAGAGAAAAGATTTCAAAAAAGAACAATAATAATCTAAGTGCAAATTCGGAAAATAAGGAAAGTTATTATCAGCCTGCACCAAGAGGAATTGAAAACCTAACAGATCCAAGCGGGGGCAGAAATAAAAGACAAAGAGTACAATACAAAGTAGAACGTCATAAAGAGGTTTAAAAAACATTGGCACGATACACATGCAGAGCAGGTTAGAGATTATGAAAGTACTAAAATTCTAAAGTCTCAAAAAAATGATAAAAAATATCTCATTAGCGCTAACAAATGAAAACTATTACTAAGTGAAATAACGGAACAGCGAAAAGAGATCGAATATATGGACATACAGTAGGTGATATGACAGAAGTATGTAGATATTGTTCAGCTTTAAACTTTAAGTCAGAGACTTATAGATTGTCTAATTTGTGTTGCCATCAGGGAAAAGTAGTGTTTCTTCCCAATGAAGAGGTGTATCCGCGACAAATAAAAGATTTGTTATTTGGTGAAAGTGAAATCCACAAGCACTACAGGCAAAATATCTGAATCTACAATAATCTGTTCGCATTCGCATCATTCAATGCTCAAAACATAGATTTACACGATTCAGGACCATACGCTATGAGAATCTGTGGTCCCACAACAGTTAAAGCTACTACAAGTTTAATTTCAAAGAAACCACAATTCGGTCAGGTTTATATTTATGATCACGGAGAAGCGATGTAACATAGGATCAAAAAGGTAAACGATTGGACATATTTGAAATTCTACAGTGAATAATGAATAAAATCCAAATGTCCAAAAGTATCGCACTTTGCACAAAATTTATCTGAAAAATACGGACAAAGAAGTTTTCTTGGATTTCTATATGAATCCTAAAGGTCATGATCACATTTGTAATTAATCAACATGTGATGAATTGTCAGCGATAATAGTTTCAAAAGATGAAGATATCAAAGACAGAGTTGATATTCATATTTATCCAAAAGCAATGACTAGCAGGCTTGCACGGGGGTTGGCGAGCGAAGTAAGCAGGGGTCAGAGCCCCCTAATATATATATATATATATATATATATATATAGTGAAAAGGTGCTATATCAGTCCCGACCTGACACAGACTCAGAACAGAGGCATGTGAAAGCCCTTGCAGCTCCCCCTGGCAGTGTGGCAGTGGCCATGAAGCCTAACAAGAATGTTCCAAGATAATAGCCCCAATATAAGCCAGGGGGGCTGCCATCAAGTGTTCCGGGGGAAGTAGAGTGCACCCCATGGCTGCTCCCGTTGTTGCTCCCATTGCTCCAGTGTTGAAGATTATATATATATAGCAGGTTAAAAAATAAATGGTTGGAGGAAGGAATTCCTAAACTTCAATGGCTTCCGGCAACAGCGATTTAGTAAGTTAAAACTGTACCATTTTCATTGGCACATAAAGTGTCTAACGAGTACTTCCTGCCAAGCCCGGGGTTATGTAGTTGACCCCCATAATTCATTTGTGATCCCAAAAGCAAAATACCTTCATTTGTTTATGAGCACTGGAGTCTTTTAAGCTTTCAAGCAATAAGACAAAGGTAAAACATCTTTTTAAAGACATTTTTTGGATCAAACTTTGGAGCTGGAAGCTAGAGGTTAATATGTCTTATAGTTTAAGAGATCTGGACAGATTTCTGCATTTGGTAATTTGCATTGTCTACTTTTTTAAGGAGAATTAGACACTCCATCCATTAAATGATACACAATGTTTCTATAGTTGTTTGAAACATTTGATAGATAGACTGGAAATGCACTGTATTACAGATACAGTGCAATAGGCAGTAATTGGTAGGTAGGAAAAGCACTATATAATAGAAAGGTAGAATAGGCAGTATATAATAAACAGATAGATAGATGTACAAGGCACTATATGATAGATAGATAGATAGATAGATAGATAGATAGATAGATAGATAGATAGATAGATAGATAGATAGATAGATAGATAGATAGATAGATAGATAGATAGATAGATAGATAGATAGATAGATAGATAGAATTGGATCAAGAAAGAGACAAAGGGAGATTTCTGAAGTTTTTCCTATCCTCACTTGCAGAAACCAGAATGTGCGGCAGTGGACCCCCCATGCGTTACTCACAATTTCAAAACCAAAATATCTTGACCTATTTATGACCTCTGGAGCTATCCGCTGTACTTTGGCCTTTATTGGCCTTCCAAGCAATAAAGTGAAGGTAAGAAAGCTTTTTACAAGACTTTTTGTGTCATTACACAGTGGAAGTTAGGAGCTAAGCTGTCATAAAAATTTGAACCCTAGAGGGCTTTGATCAAAGACAGAGACTCAGTTGGAAAGGCTTGGATACACTTGCATGGTTCATATACTGTCTGTACATATACACAGAATTAAATGCTGCATTCATCACATCATAGATAGATAGATAGATAGATAGATAGATAGATAGATAGATAGATAGATAGATAGATAGATAGATAGATAGATAGATAGATAGATAGATAGATAGATAGATAGATAGATAGATAGATAGATAGATAGTGCCACACACTTTCCACTTCTTCATGATTGATTGAATTGGATATTCAGTGACTTATATATTTTCTTGTCTCCATCCACTGACTTGTGTTTTTCACAGAGTTTCTTGATGTGTTTTTTTGTCTTCCTTTTGTTGGTGAGCCCACCACACTGACTTACCACAAGTTGGCCCTTCCAGATGAGACGCATTAAGACTGAAAATGAAAGAAATCCCAGATAGGTGATTTCCCATGAACTAATTTTGTGACATCTGAATTCATTTGGAATCACCTGAATGTCCATCTATCCATTTTCCAACCTGCTGAATCCGAACATAGGGTCATGGGGGTCTGCTGGAGCCAATCCCAGCCAACACAGGGCACAAGGCAGGAACCAATCCCGGGCAGGGTGCCAACCCACCGCAGGACACACACAAATACACCCACACACCAAGCACACACTAGGGCCAATTTAGAATCGTCAATCTACCTAACCTGCATGTCTTTGCACTGTGGGAGGAAACTGGAGTGCCCGGAGGAAACCCACGCAGACACGGGGAGAGCATGCAAACTCCACGCAGGGAGGACACGGGAAGCGAACCTGGGTCTCCTAACTACGAGGCAGCAGTGCTACCACTGCGCCACCATGCCGCCCTCACCTGAATGTGATTTCGCCATTATCATTGCAAGTTGTAATTCATTTTGTTGTGCATGTATTGTTTGGTTAAACTAAATAAATGACAGGCTATTGAAAGACAAACAGATTGATATGAAATATGGTATAAAGCATATAGTTCTTTAGTTGTCTTTAAGACGGTCCTTTTAAATGCCCATGTTCTATGTTGCCCTGTGGTGGGCTGGCACCCTGCCCAGGGTTTGTTTCCTGCCTTGCACCCTGTGTTGACTGGGATTGGCTCCAGCAGACCCTCGTGACCCTGTGGTTAGGATATAGCGGGTTGGATAATGGATGGATGGATGGATGGATGGATATTCTATGTTGCAGGAACTAAAAGTTCCTAAGCACAGAAGTCCCAATAATTGTTCAAAATGCCTACAAGAGGAGGGGAATGCCATCAAATGCCACCTAGGAATTAGGGTAATGAAGAATCAATATTAAAGAAAAACACTTATTGTCATAAAATGTTCTGTAAAACATTGACACTCCTAAGAGCACAAAAGGCAAGAAGGGGATTCCTGAAAAAGCAGAGGCAATGCAAAGCAAACAAGACCAAAACACAAATCCAAAGAGTTATCGAAAAAGAAAACACAGGTTCAAAAAAGTCAGAAAATCAAAGAAAAAAAACAAAACAACACAAGCTCACCACACCACAAGTGCATTTACAATGAACCGCAAGGGACTATAGGTTATCTCAATATTCATAAGGCTGAGGGAAATCCCTTGCAATGATGGGCAAGTTGCAATGACTTGTGCATTTGTTCCATTTTTTGTAGCTTTTCTGGGGATTTTTTTTGGGATTTTTGACAGTTATTCAAGGGTTTCTGAAAGAATTTGATTTGGACATTTGATTTGTTCTACAATATTTTCTGAGGAAGTTGTAAATTTTCACCATCTTTCTGCTACCCATCTTGAATTAAATTCGGGGCAACATTTTGAGACATTCACATTGGCCGTTGTTGGGATAACTTTCCAGAATTCTCTAAGAACGCACGTTGCATGACATCATTGGGGTGACCCTATAAATGATCTTATTTGTGCTCCATTTTGGCATCTGTGTTCAATTCTCTCAACCTTCTGAGTGCAAATTTTTGTCATTGTTTTTTTTTCAAATGGCTTTTGCATTTTCTCTTTTGTCCTTCAAGTTCAAGTCTTGATTAATGTTTCTGGCTTGGTGAAAGATCGGTTTGTTTTTTTGGTAACGACCCCTGCTTACATTTTTGACCACACTTGATCTCCTGACCATAAATTAAACATTGTCCCTGCTCTGGCAGAACATCGGTGGCTCTGCCTCTTGGATAAGCACCCACAAAACACATGGAACATAAAAGAAGATGCAAAGTGAAACTATAGAACCAACAATACTAACTTAAACAAAGGAATCAAAGATGAAAAGAACAGACTTAAACACTATTATAAAACATATGGTATGCAATTTGTTCCTTCTGTTATCATTTCATTTTCTTCTAATCAGGTTTTCCAATAGACTTCATTCCTCTGACACACCTAGCAGAACATGCATTTTTTAGGATTTTGGCCGTTGTTATTTCACAGACACCAGCTTTTTTATGCTGTTCGGTTTTATTACTTTTGTTGGCAGCCCATAGTTTTATACACCCCTGAAGAGACGCTTCTCATTATTATAAAGAAGCCTCACAATCACCACTAGGGGACACTCTTTACTTAGAAAACAGGAGCCCTTCACCCGCTTGACTGCATTTCCTTTAGTAGCAGCAGTGGTAGTATACTGCTCAAAAAAATTAAAGGCACGCTTTTGAATGAGAGTATAGCATAAAGTCAATGACACTTCTGAGCTATTGATTAAGTGGCAGAGGAGCTTGTTAATCAGTTTCAGCTGCTTTGGTGCACTAGTGGGGCAACAATGGGACGACCCCCAAAACAGGAATGGTTTAACAGGTGGAGGCGACTGACATTTTTCCCTCCTCACCTTTTTTTTCACTTCGTTTTCCATTCGGCTACAGTCAGTGTCATTACTGGTAACATGAGGACATACCTGCACCCTACAGAGGTGGCACTGGTAGTCTAACTTCTCCAGGATGGCACATCAATACATGCCATTGCCAGAAGGTTTGCTGTATCTCACAGAACAGTCTCAAGGGCATGGAGGAGATTCCAGGAGACAGGCATTTACTCTAGGAGAGCAAAACAAGGCCGTAGAAGATTCTTAACTCATCAGCAGGGCCCACCGGTATCTGCTCCTTTGGGCAAGGAGGAACAGGATAAGCACTGCCAGAGCCTACAAAATGACCTCCAGCAGGCCACTGGTGTGAATGTCTCTGACCAAATAATCAGAAACAGACTTCATGAGGGTGGCCTGAGGACCCAACGTCCTCTAGTGGGCCTAGTGCTCACTGCCCGGACAACAAAGTGGAGCTCAATTGGCATTTGCCATAGAATACCAGAATTGGCAGGTCCACCAGTGGTGCCCTGTGCTTTTCACAGATGAGAGCAGGTTCACCCTGAGCACATGTGACAGAAGTCTAGAGAAGCCATGGAGAACGTTATGCTGCCTGTAACATCGTTCAGCCTGACCGGTTTGGTGAGGCATATCCATGGAGGGACGCACAGACCTCTACAGGCTAGACAACAGCACCTTGACTGACATGAGATATCGGGATGAAATCCTTGGACCCATCGTCAGACCCTATGCTGGTGCAGTGGGTCCTGGGTTCCTCCTGGTGCACGACAATGCCCGGCCTCATGTGGCGAGAGTATGCAGGCAGTTCCTTTGACTGGCTCCCACACTCGCTCGCCTGACCTCAATCCGATAGAACACCTCATTATGTTTCAGTCCATCCGACGCTGCCAGGTTGCACCTCAGACTGTCCAGGAGCTCAGTGATGCCCTGGTCCAGATCTGGGAGGAGATCCCCTAGGACACCATCCGTCGTCTCATTAGGACGTTATCAAGCATGCATACAAGCATGTGGACAACGCGCCATAAAAACTATTGAGTACCATTTGGAGTTGCTACAGTGAAATTTCGCTAAAATGGACTATCCTGTTATATCATTTTTTCATTTTGAATTTTGGGGTGCCTTTGAATTCAACCCTCTGTAGGTTGATAATTTTCATTTCCATCAAACGATGTGTCATCCTTTTGTTCCTAACACATTACCATACCAGTCCATATCAGTAGAAATATCCAGCAGGATTTTTTTCCCATTGAAATCTGATGTAATTTCAAAGCGTTCCTTTAATTTTTTTGAGTAGTTTATTATCACAGGGGTCAGCAGCCCCCATCCTGGAGCACTACTGTGGCTGTTGCTTTTCATTCTGACTGTTTTCTTAATTAGCGACCACTTTTTGATGCTAATTAATTTCTTTACCCTTCATTTTAATTGACTAATTTTGTATGACTCACTTCTCTGAATTGCTTCGTTTTGTCCTTAAATGGCACTCAAACAGAATTGAGATGTGAAATGAGATACAGAATGAAAAGTGAAGGTTGTTATCATTCCCACAACTCCATAATACTTAATTATGACTATCGACTAGTGATGAGTAAACCCTGCAGAGTTCGCTTCTGAATTCACGGAAACGTTTGCGAACTTCACCAAACTCTGCAAAAAGCATTGAAGTCAATGGGGGAGAAGGAAACAAACTACTTTTGTATGGATAATGATGGTTCATCGGACTTCTAAGTGTTCCAGAAGGATAGGAAAAAGTCTGCCAAGTACGCTAGACCGGTTATGGTGGCCAAATATGTGATCTGAACTGTGAGGCAGCAGTGATAACCACTGTGCCACCATGCCTAAAGCAAAAAAAAAAAAGATGTAGGCAAAAAGGAATGCCATAAAGAAAATGCAACAAATGGCTGCAAACTAAAAATAAGTAAATAAAATATTGATCATTGCTCTCACATTGTTACACACATTGGCTTTGCCTTGAAGCGGCAGCAGTTTGGGACGAACAGCTGGGATTTTTACCTAGCTAGGAAGCCTCCATGACGGAAGGACTTGGGGAAGGGCAATACCTCTCCTGGGACGACAGAGGACAGCCCCCCTGGGGTGCTACAGTGCCACTGGTTTGGAGCATGGAAGCTCAACCCTGTTGGGGCCCATGGCCACTGCCAGGGGGGGTGCATGAAGAATGGTTGAGCCCTCCTATGCATGGGCTGCCGTCACACCGTGAAGTGCAGCTGGAAAGAGATTGTGGAACTCCTGGAGCACTTCCGGGTGCTCTTTAAAAGGGGCTGCCTCACTCCATTCGGAGAGGCATAGTCGGGAGGAGGTGGACAAAGCTTGCGGGAGAATGAGTGGAGAATTAAGAAAGAGGAAGAAAAAAGACTGTGTATTTAATATTTGGTACTTTATACTGTGGGCTGCTATGGGGAACGAGACAAAAGCGTTTCCCACAGCTGAATTAAAGTGTGTTGTATGCCGGACTTGGTCTCTGTGTCTGTTGGGTCTGGGGTTTGGTGAGCTGTACGCCCCCTGGTGTTCACACTGCTCATTCTATTGTTTATTATTTTCTCTCTTCTTGTCTTTTTGTCTTTTTAACTCTTATTCCTCACACTGAGTCGATTGCACCTTCAATTTTGTTGTTCCTTTGTAAAAGTGACAATGACAATAAAGATCTATCTATCTATCTATCTATCTATCTATCTATCTATCTATCTATCTATCTATCTATCTATCTATCTATCTATCTATCTATCTATCTATCTATCTATCTATCTATCTATCTATCTATCTATCTATCTATCTATCTATCTATCTATCTATCTATCTATCTATCTATCTATCTATCTATCTATTTTCCATTGTGCACAGATGAATACTTGCCTGGTAGAGTCCCATAAGTGTTGCTGTGCCAACAGGGTTGCCCCTTTAAATTTTCGAGTAATATAACTCAACTCAAAATCAGTGCTTCAGGGCACAAAATAGAAATAATTTATAGTACACTTCCTGGCTTCATTGAAAGGTTTGACTCTTGAGAGCAATTCAGTCATAGGAAGCTCCTTCCTTTCACCAAGTTCGGACCCAAATGAGACACAGACATCAGGAGGTGTTGGACCTTTATAGTCATACGACTGGAAGGGCAGGCTTACATTCCCTCAAGCGATGAAGAAGAAGAATGAACAAGGCTGTTGGGGACAGCACCTCCTGTTGCCCCAAACAGGGTATTGTGTAAATGTGATAAGCCAGGAAGGCATTCCTCTGATGTGTATGTGGAACACCCACATATATGTGCACATGCTTCACACTTTCTTCTCACATCAAGAAGAACAAACACAAAGAGTCTACATAGGACTCTGACACAATTCTCTCTTTATGAAGGCAACTGACTGCATCCCGGAACTTAAGGAGCAGAGGAGATGCCGTGGAAATCTAATCCAGACCTTCAAAATTCCTTAAGGCTTTAATAAAGCAGATCCAGTAGAATTCTTTCAACTTAAGGATGAATCACGTACTTGAGGACCTCAGTGGAAATTAAGGGGAAGTGCATTTAGGACTGAAGCCAGGAAGCTCTTCATTACAAAAAGATTCACGAGGCATGGAGTTGAAGCAGAAACCCTGACAACCTTTAAGAAGAATCTGGATGAGATGTTGGGACAGCTTGGCTATTAGCTAAACAAATGAGCTTGATGGATTGAATGGCCTCCTCTCATTTGTCATATTTCTTATGTTCTTATGGGACAGAGAATTGAACCTCTGCATTGTTATCCCATTCTTCAGGTAGTTGCCTTCTGGGTGAAGTCTGCATGTGCTGCTCATGTTCCTGTAGATTTTCTCTCAGAGTCTAAGAACCTGTTCTAAAAGCTGATTTACACTTCTGAGTCAAGCCTACATAGCCTATTGCCATAGCTACGTCATGGCCTGATGTGCACCTCCTCAAAAATTTGACAGTATGTCAACGTGGAGCCTATGCAGATCCCTTTGAATCTCATTGGCCAGTTAGGTAACTACATATTTCTTGTAGAGAAAAGCCAAGCAAAATGACACCTTTTATTGGCTAACTAGAAAGATTACAATATGCAAGCTTTCGAGGCAACTCAGGCCCCTTCTTCAGGCAAGATGTAATCATGTTACATCTTGCCTGAAGAAGGGGCCTGAGTTGCCTCGAAAGCTTGCATATTGTAATCTTTCTAGTTAGCCAATAAAAGGTGTCATTTTGCTTGGCTTTTCTCTACATTCATAATGGCTAACACGGTACAACACCCTAGTACTACATATTTCTTGAAACACATTTCCGTTCATCTTCCACTAATTTGAAGAAAACATGGAGCAAATCAAGGAAAAACCTTTATATAATACCTCATCACAACACTACAAAGGCAATCAGATGGAGACCAATTTGTGGTGCGAAACATCAGCTAACAATGGTTTGGAAGTTGGTAAATGTATAAATAAGAAGAAAAATGTGAGGGACAAATACGGAAGAGAATGTGTAGCATGGGGAGCTTTGATCACAGAGGGCAAAAACTGCCTGCATTTGAAAGGATTGTGCGTTTTTCTTGTGTGCTACAAACGCTGCCAACTAGTGTTGTGGCGTGCTCCTGCAGTTCAGCACCACACAGAAGTATAAACTTTTTTCGATGCAAAGCTATGGCGTAGGGTCAACACGGAAGTGTAAAGCAGCCCATAGGCAGATTAGGTCTGTTTGGATGTATGCATGAGATTCTTCTGCAATAACCAGTCACCCTACCCATGGTTGGTGATTGTCTTTTACTCAGTGCTGCACAGACAGGTGGAACGTGAGGTTGTCCCACAACCTAACAACCTAATTCCTTTCATATTAGGATGGTTGGCCTTCTTAAATTGACCCTGTCTGAGTGTACAAAGTCACCCACATTCTCTCAATCATATAAAGACAATTTCAAATCATCTAACGTGTGACCTGGGATCTGTTGAGATAGCGGAGTAGCTGAATTAAACCAAAGACAAAAGCAATGGGAAAACAAGCAAACTCTAAGGTGATGGTCAACAAGCTGGGTCCCTAGAGTGGCAAGGCCATACCACGTGGCACCCCTCCACTTTTCCTTACATTTAAAATGGTAAAGATTTAAAATAAAATCCCTGATGATGAACCCCCTGTGATAAGAGGTTATGGCAAAGTGTGAGTTTTAGTAAATAATCACGAGTCCCAGAGTGTGCAGGCTTTGAACGAGTGCTGCTCTGAGGTTGATTGGGATGCCTGGCTGATTGCGCATTTATGTGAAATTATGAGTGGGTTAGTCAAGTGCTTCATTCAAACCTTGGAGCAAGAGAATGACAACACCCGCACCAAATTGCAATTATATAGGGAGCCTGCACAGTAAAGAAGGGAAGAACAACAAACTGAGACATGAAATGAGACATGAAGAACCGTGAGTAAGCATAGTGTCAGGTGCTTGGGCCTGCTTAAAAGAGAGGAGGCAGAACAGTCGATAGCCTCTGTGGAAGAGCGAACAATTGGTGCTCTAGGGGCAGATCGTTACCTGGTGATTTAATGCGATGGTGGTGGAGTCCTCCATAGGGATTCAAGGTAGATACTAGGAGAGCATGAAGGAAGACTGGAAGACAGCCAACTCCAAAGGGCAGAGGCAGCCAAGATGGAAGTCAGAAGGGAGGACTGCAACTACTGGTGTCTCCACTGGCTGAGCAAGCCATTGGGTGAGCTGGGGGGACTGGGGAGAGGAAATTGTGCTGGGGTCAGTTAGGACGAAAAAGAAGATCAAGGACCTGAGGACTGTATTGTCCTTGGCTTATGTATTGAATTTTAACTCCCAGATTTTCACAAGATTTAATGAACTATTTATTGACTATGTATTGAAGATGGAATACACTGCACTTTGGACCTTGAACCACTTTTCACCAACCCCTTGTTGACTGTGCATGTCCTTATTTGCCCAGCTTATCCTCGGGTACGTTATCTACGATTCCGGGTTGAAGATGCTCCTGAATACAACTATAGACAGTGGAGACAGCCCGGACCATCACACCTCACCCCCATTACCGATCATTCACTTCACATTTATTTTATATAGCACCTTTCAAAGAAGTGTAAATTTTCAAGGTGCCAGTGCTAATATTAAAAAAACAAAATAATATCCGCTAAGAAGCCTAACGGCAAATTGTAGTTCATGGATCAATGTAGTCGTGTTACTAATGGTTTCTGCTGGTTTGAGAAAATTTCAAAATTTTACAAGGCCTGGCTGTCTGCAGCAAATGCTTTGTTCTGCTATCAATCAAACAATTAAAAAAGAAAGGTTTTAAATATTTGCAGGGTGTTTCCACATCTCTGATCTTCAGCCCCCTGTGGTGAGAGGCCCTCACATTAGCTACGCAAATATTGATTTGTGTCGAAGCCAGAGGAGACGCCGCCAGAGCTTAGCTACACAGAATGGTGCATGGGAGCTCTCCATCTCTCTCTCGTCACTCATTCTCTCAGGTGTCTCTTTAAGCCTGACATCAGTAATGAGGCCTGAGTAGTAACACCTGTTCACATATGTGGTAATATTTACCAGGCACCCAGAGCGTAGGCCTGCGCACACACCCAGATGGCTGAATAGCACTTTAGGGGATGCTGACCTGGGCACAGATGGCACAGGCACATCATGGACCTGAGTTCAAGAACACATCCTGGGTTCACCTCAACTGTACTTCAGTAAGCAGTCGTGTGAAAAGGTAATGACACCCCATGGAAATCATTGACTTTTCATTTTCATTCATTTGAACAAGGTAACATTAGATCTTCATGCAAACAGTGCAGCCAGAGAAAGGTGATATACTTGAATAAATGACACCTAAATCTGACATGGTGTATTCATTCTAATAATAATAATAATAATAATAATCTACTCTATATATATTAAATCCTACGCTTAAAAGTGCAACAGTGACATTTTTATGTCACATTTTTTGTCAAGCTTTAAATCGGGCTTATTTTCAAAACTACATATATATGTTCGGTATAATTCTTTTAAGAATTTATCGAAATTTAATGTCATGTTGTTAGATTTTCAGATTCTTATTCCATTTTTTAAATTCTAAACTAAAAAATATCAAGAACTCACGTCTTGCGAGACAGGACTTTGTGCCAAAAGATTTAACCACACATGGGGCCGGAAATAAAACACAAAGAGTAGGACAGCTGCTGTACAGGCTTTTAAATGTTCGAAGCGCCATGCGAGATGACGATCACATGGCACGGCGGCAGCAGCAGCAAGCCAGTAGCTGATCGAGCAAAGAAGAGGTAAAAAAATATATATTTATTTGTTTCCCATTGTATCACCATTTAAAAGGGGGATTCGGAGGAGCGACTGCATCTCCTTGGGGTGCGTTCAATCCCCCTCTTCACAATGTGAGTGGCAGAGATGCAAAGTGGCTGGCGAGCAAAGCGAACAGGGGGGAACCCCCTAATAATAATAATAATAATAATAATATTTTTTTTAAAAATGCCTTTCACAATACCCAAGGACACTGTACATTAGTGTAAATATTGTGAGTGCCACGAAGGACAGATAGGCACCCCGGCTGGTTGACGGTATGACTTTGAGATAAGATGTTAGAAGCCTTGGGATGGACAAGAAGAAGCTGGAGGTCAGGAGCAGTTCCATCCCCATTACAATAGGTGGCAGTGGTCCACTTGAGGCGTCCCAGATTGGAAACCTGCAGGAGTTCATGGGAACTGAAGTCCTGAAGTGCAACCCTGTCAGTGTCCCTGGCTGCCACAAGGGGGCTCTGTTATGGGAAGACTACCGTGGTTCTCAAACAACCTGGAAGTACTCCCCACAAGTTAAGCCGGGTCACCACATGCTGTTCTGGGTCCAGTATTCCTTGAAGAGTCAGAGTCGCAAGGCAATGGGCAACACTTAACTGGAAGCAGAGGGAGATTAAAAACGTTATATATAGTTTGTATGTTTTTTCGGCTGTGTGATATTGTTTTTGCACTTGTTGGATTAAAAAATCCATTACTTGAACCTGTGAATGTGTCGTATATAATTGGGTCTGAGGTTTGGGGCTCAATGTTTGCCCCTTACTGGGTACAATATTAAAAAAATTCATTAAACAGTCCAGTACATATGCATAGTTAACAGACTCAAAAGAAAGCAATATTAAAAAGATAAGTTTTGAGTTTAGATTTAACAACAGTAAGTGAGGTACAAATACGAAACTTCGAAGGTAGGACATTTCATTACTGTGGGCCCAATACCCTAAAAGCTCTGTCACCTTAGAATGTACTTTTCACAGTGGGACAGTTAACAATATAAATTGGAAGAGCAAAGTGAGCATGATGGAAAATAGCATCAACAGTTTAGATGTGGAGACTGTTAGGAGTACCAAGTTCCTCGGTGTGCACATAACTGAGGAACTTACGTGGACGCATAACACCTCATCACTAATCAAGAAAGCTCAGCAGAGACTACACTTCCTGAGGCGGCTGAAGCGAGCAAGTCTTCCCCCTTCCATCCTCACCATGTTCTACAGAGGCACCATTGAGAGTGTTCTGACCAGCTGCATCACTCATTTCTCCAGTTTTAATGTCACTACACTGGTTACCTGTGTCATTCAGGATTGACTTTAAAATTCTGTTTATGGTTTATAAAGCCTTAAATAATCTGGCTCCATCTTATATATCGGAATGTCTGACACCTTATATTATAAATCGTAACCTCAGATCCTCAACTGAGTGTCTCCTTAGAATTCCAAGAGCAAAACTTAAAAGAAGTGGTGAGGCGGCCTTCTCCTGTTATGCACCTAAAATCTGGAATAGCCTGCCAATAGGAATTTGCCAGGCTAATACAGTAGAGCACTTTAAAAAACTACTAAAAACACATTACTGTAACATGGCTTTCTCATAACTTCACTTTAATTTAAATCCTGATACTCTGTCTATCCAATTCATTATAATAACTATTCATGATGGCTCTAAAATCCGTACTAACCCCTACTCTCTCTTCTGTTTCTTTTTCCGGTTTCTTTGTGGTGGCAGCTTGCGCCACCACCATCTACTCAAAGCACCGTGATGTTCCAACATTAATGGATTAAAAGCCAGAAGTCTGCATGACCATCATCATCAAGTCCTTCCATGAGAACCTTAAATACAAAGAGGACTATTTCATTTATGCACAGAGGGGACTGGGTGGTCTCATGGCCTGGAACCCCTACAGATTTTTTTCTATGGGCCGTCTGGAGTTTTCTTTTGTTTTTTCTGTCCTCCCTGGCCATCGGACCTTACTCTTATTCTATGTTAACTATCCATCCATCCATTTTCCAACCCGCTGAATCCGAACACAGGGTCACGGGGGTCTGCTGGAGCCAATCCCAGCCAACACAGGGCACAAGGCAGGGAACCAATCCTGGGCAGGGTGCCAACCCACCGCAGGACACACACAAACACACCCACACACCAAGCACACACTAGGGCCAATTTAGAATCGCCAATCCACCTAACCTGCATGTCTTTGGACTGTGGGAGGAAACCGAAGCGCCCAGAGGAAACCCACGCAGACACGGGGAGAACATGCAAACTCCACGCAGGGAGGACCTGGGAAGCGAACCCAGGTCCCCAGATCTCCCAACTGCGAGGCAGCAGCGCTACCCACTGCGCCACCGTGCCGCCCTTTCTATGTTAACTAATGTTGTCTTATTTTAATTTCTTACTTTGTCTTTTATTTTTCTTTTCTTCATTATGTAAAGGACTTTGAGCTACTTTTTTGTTTGAAAATGTGCTATATAAATAAATGTTGTTGTTCTTTGTCTTGTCTTTGCACAATGTCTTGTCTTGTTTGTGTTTTAATTTTTAAATTTAAATTTTTAATTCTATTTTTAATTTATTATTTGCACGTCATGCTGTTACACAGTGGACCCTGAGCTTCGCAATTTCGTCTATCTGTATACTTGTATATGGTTGAGATGACAATAAAGTTCACTTTGACTTTGACAATAAGGAAAACATGTTCTTCACAGGTAGGTGATACGACCCTAATCTGAGAGGGAGCGCTGCCTCCACTAACTACCTTGTCTTCTCTTTGTTCTGCAGCACAAACATACCGCCCAGTGAGGGCAACTAACTCCAACCCTTTCAGTCCCTAGCCTATAAATTTGAGAACCGCCTGAGGAAAGAGGTCACTTAAGGCTTAAGGGACCAAGGAGGGGAGCTTCACTTGCTGAATGAATGAGCCATACAAGATGAAACTCTGCACACCCAATTGCTGAGGGATAAACTTATTTTGTCTATATTATTGTTAAACACCTTCGCTCGTTATTTTATTTATACATTTCAGCAAGTAAACGGAGATGGCCGGCTTGTCACCCTAAAGTACTGCAGCTGTATTAAGGCCTGTTATTCCTCTGATGACCCAAAGAGATAAGGTGTGGCCAGACCAATAAGGGCCTTTAAAACTAGACAGAGTTTATATTGGATGCGAAAAACGTCAGGTAACCAATATGATTTTTGAAGTGCAGGAAGAATATATGTCTGTATAAGTTTCGTGAAGGGATATCACACAACAGTGCATTGCAACAATCAAGTGAGGTGAGAAAAGCTTGAAGAAGGGTCTCCATTGTAGTATCCAAAAGAAAACAATAGAACCTTAAGAGTTGCATAAGATGGGAAAAAGGCTACCTTGGTAATATTATTAATACGTGGTTCAAATGAGAGTGTGGGAACACTGGGAGACACTAGAGGTCACTGTTGCCTATTTTAACCCAACATACAGACACACTGAACACAGGGTCAAATTACCAAGACAGGCAATACAATACTAATAATACAAGAACTTGACATAAATCTCTCCTCCACACCTCCCAACAAGCTCTGTCCTCTACCTCCCAACTCCGGCTCGCTTGCTGGGTGTCCAGCAGTCCTTTATATAGTCCTTGACCTGGAAGTGCTTCTCCTCTCCTGTTCATGAGACTTTCCAGCACTTGCTTTTTTCTTCAACCCGGAAGTTCTTCTGGGCTTCTGCCCCCGTGACTCAATAGTACTTCCAGGCTATGAAAAAGATATGAGTCCCCAGGTCCCCCGGCAGCATCTCCTGGTGGCACCCACAGTATCCATCAGGGTTGAGAAGCCGAACTGCAAATCCCATGGTGCCCTGCTGGAATCCGGGGCACCGCTATGCTGCAGGGTACTCGCCATCTGGCGTCTTGGGGGAGGCAGTGTCTCACAGTAGCTGCCTTCCCCATCCTTCAATTCTTTGGGTGTCTCGGCCAGGTTGAGCAGCCGGCCGGCCGTCACAACACCAAGATTTTTGAGCAGATAAGGTTTTAATAAAGCCCTGAATTTCAAATAAAAATTGTCCATTTTCCTTAAATTGATTGGAGATGAAATAAATAAAGCCTCAGTTTTGTCACTATTTAGTCTGAGAACTTTTTTACCAGCCAAACAGGCAACCAAATTCAGGAGGAGATAACGTAATGTAAGTCCTACGTATAAATAAACCTTTATGTCATCTGCATAACAGTGAAATCATAGACTGTGCCGTTTAATAATGGGGGACCAAGAACTGATCCCTGAGAGGCACCATGAAATAAATGAGATAGGTCAGTCCTAAACCCACCAATGGTAACAAACTGCTGTTGGTCCTAAAGTTATGATCTGAACCAAACAAGAGTACTTTCAACAATGTTTAGTTAATGTTTGAGTCTAAACAAAAGAATACCGTGATGTACTGTAATTTAAAAAAATTACAAAAATTAACAAAAATGCAGAGTTGTCAAGTGGAAAAAGTAAGTACACCCGTCCAAATCAGAATCAGGTGTTCCAGATGAGGGGCCAATGATTAGAAACCCTTTAGAGAGTATGGTATGGTGGTGGTAGAGTGTGGTGGGTGGACCCTGTTTTATTTAAACCACTCATATCATGAGTCCGTTTTGCTGTTGATGTGTGTGGTGTCATCATAAATAAGATCAAAGGTGCTCTCTAAGCCCCTCAGAAAGAAGGTTGTGGATGGCTATCAGTGTGACAGGGGATCTACAAGTTGTGTAGATTTCAAATGACTGCTAATTTGTCCAGGACTGGCTGGCCCAGCAATTCAGCACAAGAGGGACCATTTGATACTGAAAGAAGTCTCCAGGAACCTCAACATTTCATAACTCTTTCAACAGTTGGTATCCAAGCGCATCAATCTACAGTACATTCATAAAGAGATTTCACAAATTTGACCCGCATGCGAGATGTGTCAGGAAACAGCCTTTGCTGTCCAAGGAGATCATTAGGGCCATTGAACATCTAGTCAAGGTGCTCTGGACAAATGAATCAAAGATAGAACTGTTTGGCCACAGTAACAGCAGACATGTTTGGTATAAACCAATGACACCATTTCAGGAGAAGAACCTCATACCAACTGTGAAGCGTGGTGGTGGAAATGTAATAGTATGGGGTTGTTTTGCTGCCTCAAGGCCTGAACAACTTGCAATCATTGAGTCATGTCAAAATTTATTTGAGGAAAATATGAGAGCAGTTCTATAAAATCTGAAGTTGAACCGGAAATGGGCCTTTCAATGTGATAATGACCTAAAGCACATAAGCAAATCCACACAAAGGAATAGTTCAGAAAGAAGGAATGGAGGGTTCCTTGTAGGAATGACAGGTTGCAGCACAAATGAAAAGTTGGGACATCAATCAGGTCATCCTATTTAGTGATAGCAGTCCAAGCAAAAATCACAAGTCTTGGAGAAAGAATAAATAGCCTCTCAAAACAAGAAAGTTTTTGGCTCTTTGTCCTAGAATAAGGGTCAGTCACTGGAGCTCCATCCGGTGGATCATTCTTAGTGAAAATGACATTCCGTTCAGTGCAGCTGGGCTTCTTACATGCACAAACCAGAAGGGGTGGGGATGGGCGCTCTCACTGGGTGGTTTCTCAGTGCTGTGGGGAGAGAAGAAGAGAATGTTAGCAACAGTGCCCCCTTTTGCCCCGGTGGGCTATCACATCGGGCCCATGAGAAGTTCCTCTGATGTACATGTTTGACAAGACTTACGGACTGGCCTAGTCAAAAGAGTTGATTTGAATCCCATTGAAAGTTCTTGTTGGTGATTGAAGACCCCTCAAACATTTTGCAACTGAAGGAATTTTGCAAAGCAAAGTGGTCAAAAATGTCACAGATTCAAAAAACTTGCAAGAAGTCATTCCTGTTAAATGGTACAATACCAGCTTCTGAGGTCAATGGTGGACTACTTTTCCCCAGCAGACCATCTATGGATATTTTTGTTAAATACACAATTGAAAAGGTGCATTTTTCTTTTGTTTTTGTTCGAGTCTATCACCTTAATCTGTAGGCGCTGTTTAGGTGAAGCTCTAATGTTTGCTTGTTCAGATATGTTGAAAATGTCAACAGTTCCCATGGGGGTGTACTTACTTTTTCACATGACAGTATTTAACTTTTCCCACTCTGGACATTTATATGATAAATGTGTGAATTTCCCCTTGGGTGTGAATTTCCCCTTGAGGATTAATAAAGTATCTATCTATCTATCTATCTATCTATCTATCTATCTATCTATCTATCTATCTATCTATCTATCTATCTATCTATCTATCTATCTATCTATCTATCTATCTATCTATCTATCTATCTATCTATCTATTTACCAACCCGCTGAATCTGAACACAAGGTCACGGGGGTCTGCTGGAGCCAATCCCAGCCAACACAGGGCACAAGACAGGAACCAATCCCGGGCAGGGTGCCAACCCACCGCAGTATCTATCTATCTATCTGGTAAATTGTATCTGCACTTACTGACCCTTGTACAAGACTAAGGAAATATTTAAAACTGTTCCAGAATAGCCCACTAGATGGCAGGCTTTCCCTTTTAATTGGGTGTCTAGTTACTAATGTCAGGGAGATTCCCTGGTGCTCATCAAATGTAGCTGGGACCTCCAAATGGCAGCCCTGCTAGCTGGTTACTGGTATTTCATGTTACCCTGGAGGCAGCCTGGATAGGGACCTACCACGTTAAAATAAGTATAGAGGAAGTAGGATGACACCTATCTGGCTCAAAAAAGCAAGACTATGTGAGAGAAAAATGTCTGAAAGGATGTGAGTGAGGCACGGGGCTTCCCCAATTTAGCTTGCCTTGTTCTTGATTTCTGTATTTGCATGTGTGTGTGTGTGTGGGCCTTAGGCACATTTCATTTTAAAGTAAAAGACAAAACTATTGGTAGTCAGACATTACCTTTTTGAATGGGTCTGCAAAGGATCCCTTCATTAGAACATATCCCCAATTCAATTTAGTCAAAGGTAGCCCTAGCCTGTCCAGGTAGCAAATGGCACATCTCCCGTGGTGACATCCCCTGAGGGTCAAGCCAAACAGATGGGGTGCTTCAGTGATGAAGAACGACAACAGGTAACCTTGAATATGGAGCCATAGAGCAGCCAGCTAATACTATGGCTCATTAATATGCCAGACATACTCCACTATATGGCATGCAAGAACGACAACGACACAGAAATGTGAGGAGTTTGTGAAATGCAACTTCCTCATCTATGCAAACCTTGCTTTACTTTACTTGAAGAGTATTACACGGGGCGATGTTCTCACTATAGGGCGGTAATTTTTCATACCCAAAACAAAAGAATGTGCAGCCAAAATGGAAATGGTCAGCTAGGACTTGTGAGGGACAAATGGTATCCTTAGGATGGAAGGATCAGTAGAGAAAGAGTGTGCACAGGGCATTATCTCCCCCGGATTGCTAGATGGCAGCCAATCTGGGTTGAAGCAATTCCTTCGATTCCCACAGGGCATTATGAGACATGGATTTCTTTGGCTTAGCCCTGTTGGATTCTGTGGATGCCACCGGGAAGTGCTGCAAGGACTGGGTAGCCCTATTATATGGGCTCCAACCTCACCAAGAAGTGCTTTCACACCACGTGTGTGGAAAACCAGAAGTACTCCTGAGTGGGAGATTAAAGGAGCTGCCTGCATCACATGGATAAGCCAGAGTCGGGTAGCAGGCGGACAAAGCTTGTGAGGAGGAGTGGAGGAGGCAGTGACCAGTGACAGAGAGAGAAGGAAGAAAGGAGTTGTGATGTATTGTGCTTGTGCATACTTGTACTTGTGGCTGTGGTGAAAATTTCTTGGGGAAGAGTTTCCCACAACAAAAGACTCTTTGCCTTTACACTTGTGCCCGAGCCTATTAGTGTTGGGTGTTCGGGGAGCTGGAGAGGTCCCTGGTGTCCACAGTCTATATAAACCACCTTTACTTGACCGGACCGTAGGTCTGTATGCATCCTAGTCAAAAAAATTAAACACACACTTCCAAATGTTTCCAAATTCCAAAAATAAATGCAGCCATTAGAAAACAGTTCTTTATTTGTCTTTGACTAATAAGACATAAGACATATTTGTACAATTTTTAGGTGCTGAGTATCATTCTGTCACTTACCTGCCATTACATGCCATATGCCTGCCTGAACAATTCCCAGCTGTGTGAGTCACTCTCGTGGACAGGCACTACATAAATGCTCTAGCTCCAGCTGGCGAGTCTTGCAAGGCAGCCTCAAACATTCACTTTAATGTATTTGGATTGTTTGAAGACATGGCTCATTACACCATTGTTGAAGAACGTTCTTGCGTATGCAGTTCAGATGGACTGTTTTACTGCACTGCAATAAATAACAATGAAAAAAGAGTAACTGGAGGGGCTGTTTTCAGCTGTGGCTTTAGGATATTCCTGTTAGTGAAATAATTCTGAGATATGTCTTGCCACGTTTAAAAATTGAATGTATTTGTTTATCCTGCCATTATCAAACTCAGGTCTTGGATGCAGGTGCCAAAAACCATCCAAGCCACTCAGTCTATTGAACACATTTAGAACTGACAGTTCAATTCAGTTGGTTTTTGTGTAGCTGAATGCTGTTATAAGTTCACATGTGAAAAAATCAGGGCTGGCTGTACCATTTTTGCAAACTAGGTGCTCTCCTAGGATGCAAAATTTGGCATTTTTTAAAACAATACAGACTCTGACATATGAACAATATGACTCAGCTTACCGATTCCAATTAACCTGATTATATTGTTTTATACTATGATGTTTGGTCTTAACATCTAATGACCTATACAGGCCAAATATGGGTGGTCTTCCAAATCCCAGGATTCGCTGTACTGATTTTCTTAGAGGCTTTCTTTATGCAGAACCTTCTCGTTTCTTTATTTTCTTCAGGAGGCCCAGACTCTCTGTGGTCATAAAAGAGCCCTTGGCATCTTTTCGAAAAGAGTAGGGTTGATCCCGATGTCCTGGCTAAATAGCCCATCATGACCTCATCCATTCTGACCCACATGTCTTTAAATATCTGTCTCTCTCACCCCTTCACCACCTGATAGCTAATGTGTGGTGAGTGTACTGGCGTAATAATGGCTGCATGCGGATGCTACACATTGGTGGTGGTTGAAGTGGTTCCCCACTATCTATGCAAAGCGATTTGAGTAGCATGACAAGCACTATATAAATGTAATTAATTATAATTTATTATTATAAATGAAGCTTAAAATAAGCATGCTTTGGCCTGGCCAGTGTTTGGATAGGAGAATAAAAAGGAAGGCTTGGATTGCTGCTGAAAGAGGTGTTGGTGAGGCCAGCATGGAGTGCTTACCCTGTAGTCTGTATGTGGATCCTGATGCCCCAGAGTGGTGATGGGGACACTGTGCTGTAAATATGGTGCTGTCCTTTGGATAAGACATAAAACCAAGATCCTGCCTCTCATAGGTGATAAAAGATCTCCAGGAATCTTTTAAAAAGAGCAACGTGCAAATATCCATCATGGCCTTGTTTATTCTAGACTTTAATCATTCCCTGTCTCTAATTGGCTATCCGTCTCTCTTACAACTTCAGTACCTGGTAGCTAATGTGTATCCAAAACCATAGCATGATTTGTCGCAAGCGGCAGATCCGAGAAATGACTAGCGTGTAGGGGGTTGGCGAGCGAAGTGAGCAGGGGGCAGAGCCACCAAGTGTATATATATATATATATATATATATATATATATATATATATTCACGGCATTCATAGTCTGTGTCACAATCTGATTGTATGGGTGGTTACCTACCAGGTAACGCTTGTGGTTGGCCAGCAAGTCTGCTAACATCCGCCATGGTGCCCTCAGTTGTGAGAAGCAGATCATAGAATGGTTGAAATAGTTTACTATCAAATAATGCAAAGAGTATGCGACACATGTTTCACCCTAATTCTGGGCTCATCAGGCATACACACTCTACTGCACTCCCTCTCGGGAATCGAACCTCGGACGTCAGCGCCAGAGGCGAAGCCCCTAATGTTGCGCCTCGGCGTGTGCTTCATTTATTTGCCAGCATGTAGACCGGGGTAATTACATTCACGGCATTCGTAGTCTGTGTCACAATCTGATTATATGGGTGGTTACCTACCAGGTAATGCTTGTGGTTGGCCAGCAAGTCTGCTAACATCCGCCACGGTGCCCTCAGTTGTGAGAAGCAGATCATAGAATGGTTGAAATAGTTTACTGTCAAATAATGCACCCATACAATCAGATTGTGACACAGACTATGAATGCCGTGAATGTAATTACCCCGATCTATATGCTGTCAAATAAACAAACCACACGCCGTGGCGCAATGTTAGGGGCTTCGCCTCTGGCGCTGACGTCCGAGGTTCGATTCCCGAGAGGGAGTGCAGTAGAGTGTATACGCCTGATGAGCCCAGAATTAGGGCGAAACACGTGTCGCATACTCTTTACATTATTTGACAGTAAACTATTTCAACCATATATATATATATATATAGAGCTGTGGTGGCTTGGCACCCTGCCCGGGATTGGTTCCTGCCTTGTGCCCTGTGTTGGCTGGGTTTGGCTCCAGCAGACCCCTGTGACCTTGTGTTCACATTCAGCGGGTTGGATAATGGATGGATGGATATATATATATATATATATATATATATGTATATATACAGTATAGATAGATAGATCCATGTATGCATAATCCTAGTAGCAAATCATTCATCTTGCTAATTCATCCACCTGTACACTTAGATCTTTATAGGGTTAGTTTCTCCATTAGATAGATAGATAGATAGATAGATAGATAGATAGATAGATAGATAATCTGTGCTTTTTCCTCACAAGGCTTCACAGCTCAATTTCAGCACAAGGACACACCTACGGCAATGCACTCAGGACCTTTTCCATGGACTGCACTTTTTCTTGCCTGGTTGCTAAGGCAATTGTCAAACCAGAGGTACAAAATAACAGAGAGGACTGTCACTCGATGAGCGATGGCTGATTGGAAAGAAAATAGTTTCACACTGCATTCCTTTGATAGGCAAGAATTTAAAAAGAACTTAATGAAAGACTCCAAAGATAAGAGTAAACAAAGGTAAAGTATTTTATTAGCTTTTATGGTTCAAAAACATATCTTGCCTCTTAGAAGACCTGAAAGACATGTCAAGGCCCTGCTGAGAGAGGAAGCATGGCTTGCTGTCAGCAAAATGGAACAGGTTAAAGCAGTGTATAATGGCAAAAGTTAACCCTGTCAGAACCAGGTAAACAGAGCCTCTTCAAGAGTCCGGCTTTAACATAGCTGGTGTAAAACAGATCATGGTCTGGATGAGTGGGAGACAGGACAAATGGAGAGTTACGCCTGTGGGAAAATTAAGTTAGGCATATTTAAAATAAAAAAAGAAAGAAAAGGCTATAGGGGAAGCAGATACAACTTTGGGAAAGATGCCAAATAATTCAATAGCTGGCCCTCCCAGCTGAAATGCATGACATACAGACAGCTGGAATAAATCTACTGTCACCTTTATTTCCTTTCTTTGATATGTGAAGGGTGGGGGTGGCATGCTGGGACACTGGTAGTGCTGCTGCCTTGTCAGAAGGAGATGGTGTTTTGAGTCCCGGGTGCTCCCTGTGTGGAGTTTGCATGTTCTTCCTGTGCCTGCATAAGTTTCCTCCAGGGGCTCCAGTTTCCTCCATGGGTCCAAAGACATGCAGGTTAGGTGGATTGAATTGTCCCCTGATGATTGTGTGTGTGTATGTTCACCTAGCAATGGAATTTCGCCCTTTCCCACCTTGTGCCCAATGCTTGCCTACTTTCTGGGTGTCATAGCTTTGGCAGGCGCCATTGTAAGGAAGGGACAAAATGCTTGACTCTGTCAAAGTGCACTCACCCATCTTGATACATACTTGACCAACTCAGAGTTACCAGCTGACCTGCAAGTCAGGGGTTAGGGAACCAAACTACCCAGAGAAAGTCTGTGAGGATGACAAGGGAGAAAATGTGCAGATAGCACACAGCGAGTGACCTGGCAAGGACTTGAAACAAGAACTCTGGATCCATGAGATGGTGCTAGTACTATTGTACTATTATAATTCTAATAATATTAACTCAGCTAACCATCCTTATATGGTTGCCCATCAGAAGAATGAGAAGCAATGCCTGCTGATCCAACAGATCAGCCCCTGATGACAACAACATCATGCTCAATGAAGCTGAAAAGCGGAGCAAATATGAAGACCTGGAGATTGAGGTCAGCAGGATGTGTGGGAGCAACAAGACTGGACTTGTGCCTGTGATGCTCAGGGATTTTGGTACCATCAAAAAAGGGCACAACAAGAATCATCAGGAGCAGCCAGAACATCATGCAGACCACAGAAGTGCAGAAGATTATACTGATGCAAACCGTTCAGATTCTTCACAAACTGCTGGGTTAGACCTTAGGACTATGGTAGGGACACAGACACTACAGCAGCAGCTTTTAAATTGCTGTGAGAATAATAATAATAATAATAATAATAATAGTACTAATAATAATCTTTCTATTATATAAAAAAATCTTGGGACGAGATTAGACTTTTTCAGTGAGGCGAGACGTGACTTTCTCAGAGAGACTCTTTCACGTCCCTGCAAGATAAACAGTAGATGACAAAGTAGAACGTCGTAAGGAATTCAAAAACGTTGGTGTGATACACATGCAGAGCAGGTTAGATATAATAATAATAATTCAGGACATTTATATAGCGCTTTTCTCAGTACTCAAAGCGCTATCCACACAGGGAGGAACCGGGAAGCGAACCCACAATCTTCCACAGTCTCCTTACTGCAAAGCAGCAGCACTACCACTGCGCCACCTGTGAGGACATATAATGGAAGTATGAATATTCAAAAGTCTCCAAAAAATGATAGTAAAGATCGCATTAGCGAAAAACAAACGGAAATTATTACTCGATGAAATAATGGAACAGCAAAGAGATCGAATATATTGTTTGGATTTAAACTTTAAGTCGGAGACTTGTAGATCGTCTAATTCGTGTTGCCATCAAGGAAAAGTAGTGTTTCTTCCCAATGAAGAGGCGTATCTGGGGGAATTAAAAGATTTGTTGTTTGGTGAAAGTGAAAACCACATACGCTGTCACACTTGGGTCACAGAGTTGCACAGATACATGAGAGATTTTAGAAAATAGACAGAAACATTATTCAGGCACTTCAAACAAACATAAGTCTCTTTCAGGAGTGAGTCGAGCTCCATGTGTAGTCGGAGTGGACAGTTCCATCCCTCAATTAAAAGAATAGAAAATCTTCCTCTTCATAGGGGCGAACCTCGGGAGCAGGACCCCCAACAGGAGCAAAGGGTGTGTGGGAGAGAAGAGAAACAAGGCAGTGAGACAAAAGGACAGCTGATGTACAGGCTTTTAAATGTTTGAAGCACGGCAGCAGCAGCAGCAAGCCAGCAGCTGATCGAGCAAAGAGGAGGTAAAAAAAAATCTGTATTTGTTTCCCATGGGATCACCGTTTAAGAGGGGGTTTCAGAGGAGCGACTGCATCTCCTTGGGGTGTGTTCAGCCCCCCTCTTCACAACGCAAGCAGCAGAGATGCAAAGTGACTGGTGCATAAAGCATGCCTTGGGTGGGGTTGGCGAGCGAAGCAAGTAGGTGGGCGAAGTCTCCTTGTAATAATAATAATAATATGGTGGCATAGTGGAAGCACTGCTACCTCTCAACAAGGTGACTGCAGTTCAAGTGCTCCCTACATGGAGTTTGCATGCTGTTCCCTGTGTCTGTGTGGGTTTCCACCTGGTGCTCCAATTTCCTCTCACCGTCCAAAGATATGCTGGTTAGATGGAATGGCACCTGGTGTGTGTGTGTGTGTGTGTGTGTGTGTGTGTGTGTGTATGTGTGTGTGTATGTATGTATCTCTGTGTGTTCACCCTACAATGGACTGGCACTTTGTCCTGGGTTTGTTCATTCCTTGCATCCTAAGCTGTCTGCTAAAGCCTCCAGAGCCCCCACCACTGGGCTGGGATAAACAGATTAGTAAATGACATGACAGTTCAATGTTCAAAGCTGCTGTTTCTCACACCATGCCCTCTATTTTTAACTCACGTATGTATCTGTCAGATCGGGGTGTTACATTCATCATTTCTACATTTCACTTTCAGCTTTTGCCTGAATTCTCCAGGCAAAAAAGAAATCACGCACACACACACACACACACACCTTGGTATATCTTGTCATTCCAGTGCTTGGAGGAAATTCAGCTGATGATCATCTTGAGTTGGCACAGATACACAAATACTGACAATGAGTTTGTTTTATTCCTAAAGGCAGGTCCTTCTCATAAGGTGTACTTTCAATTTTCAGACCTCCCATTGTGCATTCAAACCTCACATTTTTACTTCCTACATGTAACGCTTTACATTTACTGACATTAAGCTTCACCTGCCACAAATCTGCCCAAGCCTGTCTCCTGTCCAAGTCCCTCTGTGATGATTCAACAGATACTCCTAGCTTGCTATCAAATGAAAACTTAACTTGACTTATATTCCTATCTAAATCATTTATATTTATTAAAAAAAAGTAGCGGCCCTAGCACTGACCCCTGCTGGTCACCACTCTTTACATAAGCCAGTTCTGATGATGTTCCTCGCACCATCACCCTCGGCTTCCTGTGTTTTAGCCAAGTCTGCAGCCACTTCTTGAACTCCCACTTCTTCCAGTTTGATGCACAACCTCTCATGTGGCATTTTATCAAATGCTTTCTGAAGGTCAAGATAAATAATATCATCTGCTCGACTCTAATCGTGTCCTTTTGTTACTTCCTCATAGAATTCCAGCATGTTAGTAAAACACAACCTCCCTCTTCTGAGCCCATGCTGACTGTTCAGTGCCATGTTGACTGCTCTTGCCGTATGCTGCTCAATCTTCACCTTAATAATTCCTTCCATTAACTTACCCATGATATGCATTAAGTGTACTGGCCTACAGTTACTTGGATCAGCCCAGTCACCCTTTTTATAAAATGGGATAATATTTGCCATTTTACAGTCTTCAGAATTTCAAAAAATAAGCACTCAAGGATAAATATTATTTGGGTCTGGGACGTCATGTATAAAACTTGATTATGTTTGGAAATATGTGGTGCTCAGGTGTAGGAGGGGCTGGATATCCCAGTGCGGTTTATTGGTTTGCTGATGGATAAGGAAATGGGTGTGGTCAGGTGTGGGATGGGTTGGAAGTCCCAGTGCATTCTATTGGTTTGTTGATGGACACGAGGTGGGGTGTGGTCAGGTGTAGACAGGGCTGGAAGTCCCAGTGCATTCTATTAGTAAGCTGACGGACACCAGGTGGGGTGCGATTCGGTGTGGGTGGGGGTTGGATGCCCTGGTGAACTCTGCTGAAATGCTGATGGACACCAGATGGGGTGTGGTCAGGTGGGGGCAGGGTTGATTGTCCCAGTTTTACTACATAAGACAAGATGTTCACTGATAGATGTGTGATGGGGCAGGGGCAGAGGCCAGACCTGGAATATAATGGAACCTCTGGGATTATAAACAATAGTATTTGTCCTTGTATAAATAAAAAGATAATATGAATACTACTAAACTAAATAAATAATGAATATCATTACCAGCAAATTATAGGCTGGTGGTAGACTTTGGACATGCCAAGAAGCCTCTGAGACCAGTCACCATTCACGAAGAGGACATAGAAGTTGTGCAGAGGTACAAATACCTGGGGGTTCACATGAACCGCAACCAGAATTGGTCCGACAACACAGTGCCACTGTACAAGAAGGGCCAGAGCAGAATGGACTTCCTGAAGAGGCGTAGGTCTTAAGATGTGAGAAGCAAATTGCTAGAAATGTTCTACCAGTCCATAGCAACCAATTTGCTGTCCTAAAAATGTAGTCTCCTTAGGAAGCAGCCTGTGCTCATAAGAAACTTACCAGGAAATCCTGCGCCATCACAGGCCAACACTGGACACACCTTAAGCTGTTGTGGCAAAGTGGATGGTGGTCTCTATCTATCTATCTATCTATTGATTGACTGATTGTGTGGCGGACAGCCAGGACCTTTACCCAGCTGGGAAGCCCCAACAATGGAAGGACCTGGGGAAAGAGCTTGCCACTGCCTGGGGGCGCCTGGAAGTTTGCTGGGCCCTGTTAGGCAGCACTTTTGCCACACCAGGAAATGATAAGGGAAGAAGGTAGTTGGGCACCTGGAGTCCTTTTGGGTGTCCTATAAATGGACAGGAGGAAGAAGGACAAAGCCTGTGTGGAGGAGTGGAGGTAGAAGGACTATGCTGTCATTGTTGCGATTTTTTGTATATTGCTTGGAATTGGCAGTTGAAGAATAAATTTATGTGTTGTGTGGTGAGCCTGTGTCCTGCCTGTCTGTGTCGGGTTGGGGTGGCTGTACATGCCCTGGCTTCACAATTGATTTTGTGTATTATCTGTCCTGTGAGTCTGTCTCCTTCTTTTTTATGTTTCAGCTGTAGTATGTATCTGAATTTCCCCATGAGATTAATAAACTTTATCTAATCTAATCTAATTTAAATAAGTAGACACACAACTAGCATCATACTTTCCTCATATAGTAACACTCGGACATTCAATTTCCTCTACATCTGATCTCGCCTGTGGTAGTGAGGGGTAATTGGGACAGTCCCAGAGTCCCCAGACTCCCACTAAAGGGAATCTGAAATCTACAAATTAACCAAACCTGCATGTCTTTAGTGATGTTGGGGGAAAGCTTCATTGAAAACCCAGGCAGACACAGTTAGAACATGCAAATGCCATACAACATTTTGGCTTCTTAAATTTCAAACCCTTTGGTGGATAATAAAATTATGTGTCACTAAAGAAGGAGAAGAAGCAGTGGCCAACTTAAGTGACTTGTTCATCATCACCTTTTGCAAAGTGACAGCCAGGAGCATTTTGTGTATGAACGAAGGCCGAGTGCTGCTTGGTTTGATATTAATTTAATTTCAGGGCTATGATATGCAATGTGAAGCACTGCCAAGCTGTCAAGTTGAAATTTTGCAAATACATATAAAGTCATAGAGTTGACATTCACAGAAAAAAAAGAAAATCTCCCATAATTAATGTTTTCCAACACACATGTCCTTTCATAACCTTCTCCAGCATGTCCACACACTCCCAAAGTTGCTTGATATTATGAGACACACCTGCACTAAATTCATTTTCATATCATTACCCTGAGGAAATAATGTGTTTCGGTCATTCAGCATTTTCTCTGGCAGTAAATCAATCAAGAAATATGAATACACTTCTCACTCTCAATTACCTCCACTTTACTTGCTTGGTTGCAGTCGACCAGTAACATAACTGCGCAATGGCATATTGTAATTTCCTTGGTCTGCACCTGTGAGGTGCACAAGGACTTTCAGCAGAAATGGGGGCTACATGGAGAAGCAGCTCCCAAAAGCATAGAAGTGGGTGGGTTTGAGTGTGTGTGTGTGTGTGTGCCGTGTAGGTGTTATCAATAAGTGGACAATTGAGGGCGCTGTTGCCCCGTGAAACCCAACAGACAGATGCAGACACTGGTTTAAAAGCACCCAGAAGTATTTTTATTTTCTTCTTCAAAGTGCCCCAAAGCACCTCCACCCCCATACACAATACTCAATACAACAATTTCTTTCCTCCTCTCCTCCCAGCAGCTCCGTCACACTCCCTCCCAACTCCGGCTCGGTTTGCTGGGTCTCCCACAGTCCTTTATATAGTCCTTGACCCGGAAGTGCTTCTCCTCTTCTGTTCACGTGACTTGTCAGCACTTCCAGGTCAGATGGAGATTTACATTTTTCTTCAGCCCGGAAGTACTTCTCTTCCTCCGTCCCCGTGACTTGAGAGTACTTCCAGGCTATACGGAAAACAAAAATCCCCTCGTCACCCTGCAGCATCATACGGTGGCCCCCACAGTACCCAGCAGGGTTATGAAGCCAAACTCCATCTTCCATGATGCCTTGTGGGAATCCGTGGCACCTCTAGGCTGCAGGGAACACGCCATCTAGCGTCCTGGATGTGTCGGCCGGGATGAGCTGCTGGCCGTCCATCACAGTTTATAGAGTACCCATAGAAGACCTCAGTTTAAGTGCTAAAGGGTATGAGAGTCCACTCTGGGGGTCTCCTTAAATAGGGTCCACTCTGAGGATGTCCTTAAATGATGCAGCTAAAGCCCAGACTTGAACCTAATTGAACAGTTCTGGATAGACTTAAAATCAGCTGTCCACTGCACTGATGGTCTCCATCCACTCTGACTGAACTTGAGAACATCTGCAGAGAAGAATGGCAGCAATATCCCCAAAATCTGCCACTTCAGACCCTAGAAGACTCCAGGCTGGAATCACTGATAAAGGGGCTTCAACGAAGTACTGAGTAAAAGATCTAAATACTTGTGTCAGTGGGATATTTCACTTCTTTACTTTTAATACATTTGCAAAAAATTCTAAAATCCTGTTTACATTTTCTCATTCTGGGGTGTCAAGTGTGGCTTGGTGACTACAACAGAGCAAAATGTGGAGAAAGTGAAGCGGTCTGAAGCCATTGCAGGTCCAGTCAACCCTTTCATAGAGTCATGTTTTGTGTTTTATTTTAAATATACTTTTTTCTATAGCAATTTGTAAAAATGAAAACAAACACAGATAAAGTTTAGGGGCAGCATAGTGAACATTGTATAATTGTCAGCTTGAAAAAAATACTGCATAAGAAAATTAATTCCTTTACTTTGTAGGAGGTGAGGCAGATGACCAGGGATATTGTCCCACCGGGATGCCTTGAGAAATGAAGGACCGGGAGAGGGGCAATATCTTCCCCGGGGGTGCAAGTTGGCAGTCGCCCTGGATTACATCAGGGTCACGGATACGGAGCTGGGAAGCTCATCCCTGTGGGGGGTCTGTTGCCACCGCCAGGGGACGCATGGATGGTCCCAGAGCCAAGGACAACAGCCCTTTCACCACACCAGGAAGTGCTGCTGGAACAGGAACCAGGTACGCCCTGAGTGCTTCCAGATGCAAGGGCAGCACTTCTGCCACACTGGGAAGTGCTGCCAGAAAATCATCACAGAGCACCTGGAGCACATCCGGGGTGGGATAAAAGGGGCCACCTCACTTAATTCGGGGAGCCGGAGTCAGGTGGTAGTGGACAGAGCTTGCGAGAGAGGAGTGGAGGCGGCAGAAGAAAAGAAAAGGAAAAGGACTGAGCCATGTGAGTTTATCGTGGCTGTGTTGTGCTGTGAAAATAAACCTGTATCTTTGGACTTCTGGTGGTCTCAGTGTCTGTCTGTGTCCGGGCTGGTCTACCACAGAGGTGAACGGGCATTCCGGCCGCATCAGAGGACTTATCATTACCTGGAAAGTTGGACAAAGCAAACAAACTGGCCGATGGAACGAAGAAATAAAATTGTACCCAGCCGGGATGAGGTAATAGATGGACTGAGAAAAGCCGAGGATTGGGTTTGGTTCCATTCCCCCATACACTTGGTCAGGGGTGGGCAGATTCAGTCCTGGAGGGCCGCAGGTTTTTTCTCCAACCCAGTTGCTTAATTAAAAACCAGTCCTTGTCAATTATTTAATTTCATGGCTTGCTGGCACTTTAACTCTGCCATGTCAGGTCATTCTCATATCCTAGATGTGTTTTCCTTTCTAAGGATATCATCCAAATGATTTGAAGTCTAAAACAGATGAGTAATTCTCAGTGCTTCACTTTTTTCTCTTCACTTCCCTTCCAAGTATTTAATTAAACCCAATAGTGCATGATAAATACACACAGGTGCAAATGGTAACAAGCTAAATGGAGAACTGCTGGTTTCTTTTGTCATTTGCATGTTATTGCTAATAAGGAACAATTAAAAACCAAGAATACAGCTGTTTAAGACTAAAATAAGCAATAAGGGTTCAAAATCTTAACAAGCGAGACAACTAAAGTGAAGCAGAAGTGTTACTTGAGCAATGAGTGCTTCTTATTAAGTAACTGGGTTGGAACAAAAACCTGCAGCCACTGCGGCCCTCCAGGACTGAATCTGCCCACTCCTGCACTAGGTGGTAGTGTTACTCATATGGTAACCCAACTGGGACGCCTGCAGGGGTGCTTGGGACTTGGAGTCCAGAAGTACAGTTCTGTCGGGGTACCTGGGGATCAATAGAGGGCACTGTCAGAGGAGGACCTCCCCACTTTTTCTGTGGCACAGAAGTGCTTCATGGCACAGCACAGCACTGGAAACATTCCTGGGTGCGACATAAATGGAGTCTGCTGCCTTATTTCAGGGAATCAGAGTTGGGGGACAGCAGACAAACCTCAGTGGAGGTGGAGAAGGAGGAAGAAGTGTTGGTTTACTGTGCTTTATTTGTGGCTTGTTATTGGAGAGGTGATTATGAGATGTGCTTTGGTGGAATAAAAAAATCCTTTATTTTATTCTCTCAATGTCTGGTCAGTCTGTGGTTTGAGACTCTCTGGAGCCCCCTAGTGGTCACAACTTATTTGGCTGATGCCTTTATCCAAGACAACTTACAGCATTTAAAATACATGGTGTAAAGCAGTGGTCCCCAACCTTTTTGACAGCAAGGACCACTTTATTAGATGCAAATTTATCCACGGACCAGTCGGTGTGGTTTTGGGGGGGAGGTTTCGGAGGGTTTAGGATAAGAGGGGATGGGGGCAGTTTTATACACAATTTACATAACATTTCTATTATTATTAAGCAGTTCGCATACGTTTGCAACTTTGCTTACTTTGCATAAAACAAAGACATATGCTTTGCATTTGCCATTCCAACAGATTGCACATCACAAACATTAACACTGTTATCGTTTTTTTCGTGTCTGCCGTTTCTATAGGAGGGTGACAATGAGTTAAATTCCAATGGATGTTTTTCAGATGTTGACAAGCAATAAGCAAAAGGAATCACTGAAAACCACAGACAACAAAAACATCAAAAAAAAAAAAAAAACAGTACGAGGAAAGTTCAAAGAAAGAATTTTTTTTTACAATGTTTCTGTTTGGGGATCGTTGTGTAGCCTAAATGTGTACAACTGAGCTGCGGCCAGAGATTCATTCAAGCATTTCAAGGTCACCTCGTTGTAATGAAAGCATCTGTTGAATGTACTTCGTAGTAACGTGATTTCTATAGTCTCATGTCATATGGGGAAACTGTTGGGACCGTAAAAATACTTTGTTGTAATACTCTCTCACCTCGGTCTCTCTCCTCTTTCTGCGCCGCTGCAAAGCACCGCCCGCCAAGCATTGTGAAAAGTCTGAGTGAGTCTCCGTTGCCGGCAGTTCTCTCGCGGCCCGGCTGTCAGATGGCTGCGGCCCGGTAGTGTGTCGCGGACCGGTGGTTGGGGACCCCTGGTGTAAAGGACAGCCGGGTTCCATGCCCGGCAGGGACGCCTCTGCTGCATCTGTTCCGGGGGAGCCACCACGGGCAACTCAATACCTCCCCCGGGACGCTTGGTGGTAGCCTCCCTGGCGGATGATGATTCCCCAGCCTGGCGCATGGCTCCATGGGACATGGAGTCCTCCACAGCCTGGTTGGGGGCTTGGATGGCCGCCAGGGGGAGCTGCATGGAGTCAGCAGCCTGGCTGGTCATATCTTCAGCCCCACCCGGAAGGGCAATTAGGACCAGGTGGCCAAGCACCTGGAACGCTTCTGGGTGGGGTATAAAAAAGGCCAGCCACCACCACTCGAGAGAGCCAGAGTTGGGAGGAAGGAGGACGAAGCTTGTGGTGGAGTGGTGGGAGAGAAAGAGTGAGTTATTGTGTGGTGGAGAAAGAGGTGCTTTTGAGACTGTGTATTACCTGTGGGTCACGGGGAAGACATGCGCCCATGGGTGAAGAAGAAAATAAAGCCCTTGTGTTTTATAGTGCCTCTGTGTCGTTCTGTGCCGGGTCGGGCGCTATATAGCGCTCTCTTTTACAATGGAAATCGGGTACATTTCCAATTGGAGCACAGGCAGTTCAAGTGACTTATAATCACACAGCGTTTGAACCCACAACCTCAGGATTTGAGGTCCAAAACCTTAACCACTGCACCACACTGCCTGCTAATTAATGATGTGAGATGATCTTCATCTGGCTTCAAGATGGCGACAGAGCCATTGCTTGGGTGGACAGGTAGAGGTGGGTTCAAGCGGCCGGGAATCAGAAGTGATGTCAACAGAGACATGAACGTCAATCACTGTCTCTGCAGAGGGAGGAAGAGAAAAGGCATTAGGCAACAGCACCAACCCCTGGTTAGGTGTGTAATTACATTTATGTAGCGTTCCGGTGCCGCTAAGATTCACACTGTCGAAGAGACGGTGATTTATTTATTTTTTAGTGGAGAATCCAGGGACGCACCCAGCCTTGACCCGACCTTCACGAAACTCACAAACAGAGACAAAAAGCCAATGGAAATAAAATACAAATAAAGAATGTATTAACACTAATAATGAAAACAACGATCCCACCACCCCAGTTCCTTTACAGCGATGTACAATAAACATGAAAACAAACCAAAACAATAAACACTCACTGTAAAGTCCATGGGAAATGGCAACGGATGAAATGTAACGATGAAGATGGATAGTCCAGAGATCTGCACATTGAATGGGAATGTAAAGATAGTCCTACTGGTAATTCCTGAAATGGTGAAGACGGGTGGATGGGTTTAGGAGCGCTCCTTCTCCGCAGGATGTCCATAAATCCCCAGACAGTCCTCATATACACAGGTAGATGGCAGACAATCCAGACACCAACCAAGAAATGATCAAGGACAAAACGAATAAGCACAGGTAATCCAACGGAAGGCAGACAAACAGGAACTTGAAACACAAAATACTTTTTTTGCTTTTGGTCACCGGTCCCTTTTTAAAAGCCGCGCTGACCTCCTTTGACCCCAACAGCCCCTGCACCCTCAGCAAAAGACCAATCAGAGCCACTGCAGAGACTGCTGGGAATTGCGGTTTCACACTCTAGTAGCAGCGCTACATTTATATGAGCCTTTAAGTTATCTCCCAAGCGGACGTGTGTAGTGATGGATATTTCTGAATTTAAATAGATTAGGGCATCATATATAGAAAGGATCAAAGCAAATCAATAAAAGAAGGAACGCGAACCGCTGAGGGTGCGGATTTGATGTACACAACAACCAGTCAGCCCAAATTTAAGGCTAACAGAATGTTAGGTTATATAGCACGGTGTGTGGAGTACAAGTCACAGGAGGTTCTGCTCAACCTTTATAACACACTGGTGAGGCCTCATCTGGAGTACTGTGTGCAGTTTTGGTCTCCAGGCTACAAAAAGGGACATAGCAGCACTAGAAAAGGTCCAGAGAAGAGCGACTAGGCTGAGTCCAGGGCTACAGGGGTTGAGTTATGAGGAAAGATTAAAAGAGCTGAGCCTTTGCAGATATAGGAAAAGGAGATTAAGAGGTGACATGACTGAAGTGTTTAAAATTATGAAGAGAATTAGTACAGTGGAGCGAGACGGTGATTTTAAAATGAGTTCATGAAGAACACTGGGACACAGTTGGAAACTTGTTAAGAGTAAATTAAACTTAAGGAAGTTTTTCTTTATGCAAAGAACGATAGACATTTGGAATAAGCCACCAAGTAGTGTGGTAGACAGTAAGACTTTAGAGACTTTCAAAACTCGACTTGATTTCATGTGTGCACAGTAAATGGTGAGCAGTGCTGGTGTCATCACTGCTGCGGCTGGTGACGAGGGCAACACAAGGCTGGCCACGAAAGGGTCACAAGCTCATTTTTTCCCTGCAGCTAAAGAGATTTTCATATTCCTCTCACCTCTGTCACTCCTCTACAATACTCCCCCTAGTAAAGGCCACTGAGATGCTGTTCACCCTGTCACTTGACATATGTCACAGGTGTGGTTGTTTATTTTTGTGTCTTCCCTCAGGTTGAGCCCTCCGAGGACTACCTGTATAATGGAGTCCTCCTGCTTGATTAAACATTGCAGCCTGGGCATGGCCCACTCCTTAGCAAAGGGGGATCTTGAGGGCACTTTTGCAAATCAGCTTGCATGGAATAACCAAGTAGTTGTGTGCAGAGGTGAAGCGCCTGGGGAATCCAACGTTGGCTACTGAAAGGCATCCAGCTGCAGCTTTGTCTTCTGATATTTTCTTCTGTGTTAACTGCCATGCCACCTGTGAAGTATCTTCAGGGACACAGGAGCTCCTGTTTAGATTTCACACTTCCATTTGGTGAGCTCAAGTACTGGAGAACATCGGGCAAAGTGTGTCTAGCCAGCAACAGGTGCGGGTTAAGGGTGATTCACTCACTGAGGGTGGGATCTCCTTGAGCCCTGTATTCTGCCAGTCTCTCTTGGGCTCTAGGATACCCAATCATGGACCCTAAAGTTACACAATCTATAAGAGTCCAATCCTTACTAAGTCAAGTTTGGAATAATTCAGGTCCAGTATCTAATAGATATGTAAAAGCTCTGCTGGTACAGCACTGAGAAGATGGCGGAGGTGTTGAGGTTCTACTCAATGAGGCAGGCTAATCAACTGCTGCAAAAGATCCATGCCAAAACCCTGGCTGAAATAAAATTTGTAGATTTCCTTGCTAGTAGACATGACCCTGAGTGCAGTGAAGGCTTTCCTGATGTGACTGTAGTACTTGCTGTCTTTGAGGTCAAGAGTACTGAAGTCATGTATGCCCTTCTTTAGATGGTGCCGTGGGGAAAAGAGATCTACAGAATATGCATGCTGGCCCGTCCCTGGGAGTTAATGGGCACAACATCAGAGACACCTGGGGGGCAGAGACACTGGGGCCAGCTTGTATACACCACCATTGAACAAAAGAACTGGCCATCTGCAATGGTGTGTGCCGCACGGCATCATTGCTGTTAATTCTCACGTCTCACTGATTGAGCCTTCAGTCACAGACAAAGGTCCTTTTTGTGGAGAGAGACGGAGACCGTCCTTCACATTTTAATTTGGTGTCTTAGACTTCTACCACTTTTAAATGTTCTTAATGTTGTTTTTAGTGTTCTTAACTTGTCTTTTAATAATTTTGCATTTATTTATAGTGTTTATGGACATAAGAAAAATCAGAATGAATGTCTGATTGGTAATTTCCTCATTGGACAGGCCAGGCTAGTCTTTCATAAATCAAGAAAAGAAAGTCAAGTCAAACAGGCAATGTGACATGAAGAGGACATTTCACGGCCTTGTGAAAGCCAGAGAGTTATTTAGACTATAAAGTCTACAAAATGACCACCAATGTCAATTATTTTGTGTGTTAATAAGGCAATTTGTAAAGTTGAGGATGATTAATTGATTTTTCTTATTTGAAATGTGAATGAGGTATTGTTTTTTTTTCTTTTGGGTGAGTTGTGTTTTCTTGGATGCTATTGATTATGTAAATGATTTGTTGGTTATTGATTAATAAAGTTCAAATCAAAACTCAAACTCAAACTCAAACTCACTCACTCACTCGCCCACTTGCTCGCTCACTTGCCCACTCGCCCGCTCGCTCACTCACTCACTCACTCACTCACTCACTCACTCACTCGCTCACTCGCTCACTCACTCACTCGCTCACTCGCCCACTCGCTCACTCACTCACTCACTCACTCACTCACTCACTCACTCACTCACTCACTCACTCACTCACTCACTCACTCGCACATTCGCCCACTCACTCACTCACTCACTCACTCACTCACTCACTCACTCACTCACTCACTCACTCACTCGCCCACTCGCCCGCTCACTCACTCACTCACTCGCCCACTTGCTCGCTCACTTGCCCACTCACTCACTCACTCACTCACTCACTCACTCACTCACTCACTCACTCTCTCTCTCACTCGCACATTCGCCCACTCACTCACTCACTCACTCACTCACTCACTCACTCACTCACTCACTCACTTGCCCACTCACTCACTCACTCACTCACTCACTCACTCACTCACTCACTCACTCACTCACTCACTCACTCACTCACTCACTCACTCACTCAATCAATCTCTCACTCGCACATTCGCCCACTCACTCACTCACTCACTCACTCACTCGCTCGCTCGCTCGCTCACTCGCCCACTCACTCACTCACTCACTCACTCACTCACTCACTCACTCACTCACTCACTCACTCACTCACTCACTCACTCACTCGCCCACTTGCTTGCTGACTTGCCCACTCACCCGCTCACTCACCCGCTCACTCACTCACTCACTCACTCACTCACTCACTCACTCACTCACTCACTCACTCACTCACTCACTCACTCACTCACTCACTCACTCACTCACTCACTCACCCGCTCACTCACTCTTTTAGCGGCCCAATGCCAGGCGCACTAATATAATGTTCAGACCTGCCTCCAGGCTATCAGTATGGCCTGTGGTAAGGAACGGACTTGAGTGCAGGGAGACAGCGCCTACTTCAGGCAGGGCAGTGCAGTGGTTAGCCTTAACTGTCCATTTTATCAGATTGTTGCTGTTCCTTCTCCGTCTCTGACGCTCTGGGTAACCCTGAGCGCCTTGTGCATGTAAACAAGTATAGCGCATCCTCATCATGTAAGTCACCTTGGATAAAGAAATCTTCCAAATGAATAACAATAATAACAAAAACATCTCAAAGAATGACACCTCAGGAAGAGGTTTTTAGAGTTTGCACGTCCTCCCCATGTTTGTGTGTATTTTGTGCCACCAACCAAAAGCTTCTCAAAAAGTTAAATGTTTATTTTAGTTTTAGTAAAGCAAGTTTACATCAGATCTGTCAAAGCTTTAAAGAAATCATCATGGATGGATTTTCTGGTATGGAGGTCAGCTGAGGGCCAGTAGCTTCCCTGCACACCTGTAATGAAGGACACGTTGACTGAAGTCGTCAATTCAAGTAAGCAATTGAGAAAGAAATGAAGCACAGAAACACACAAAAAAAGCCTGAGGAAGCGTGCAAGTCAAACAACCGCAGTGTTAACCACAGGGCTATTGAGATCACCCGTGAAACACCGTCAGGCAGGCAGGAGCCGAGACCGTCCTCCCAGCATGTCAACAGAATGAGAACAGACACAGAGGTGGAGACGTGTGTGAAGAGAGGAAAGAGCAAATGCCTGCGATTCTGCATTTTTGAACATTTTACCTCTAATTACTGAGAATAATTATGTAATGAAGTAATAAATTAAGGGAGAGAAGTACAGCTACAATTAAAAAGCCTGAGATCACGTTAATCATCATCATCAGATAACATTTACTCAAGGAGGCTCAAGGAAGAAAATAATCCATAGCGTGTGTTTTTCAGAAAGCATTGCATTCTGGGGAAATTCTTAAAGACGGGTAGCTTTGTTAGGTTTGTTTTTGACTTCCACCAACGCTTTTCTTAATGACAGGCACAATGCATTGCATATAGCGTCATTGTCTGTTAAGATGTCTCCTACACCAGCTCAGTACCATTCAGTATGGAGGAAACACAAGCACTTTAGGTAAATGGGGTCATTGATTATTGAGCTTGATGGCTGAGGGTACAAATGACTTCACACGGCACCCAATGGAGAAATGCAGTTGTCTCAGTCTGATACTGATGGTGCTTGTTGCTTTACCCAAAACCCCTCATACGGGGATGATGTTTATTATCAAGATAGTAAGCAGCTTCATGAATAGCTTCTTCTACCACCTCCTCCAGTTGAGTCCCGCCTGAGTGCCAAGACTGAACCAGCATTTTTTATTTTTATTTATGTAGTCTGTTGGCACCACCACCACAATAAAAAATTAGGGTTAGGGTTAGGGTTAGGGAAACCTAGCACTGGGCAACCCAAACCCAACACTGGGCACTGGCAGAAAGCACATAAGAGTGATCTGCATTCTCCAAACAACATCAACCTCCCTCAGGACACTGAGGTGATAATAAACTTTCTTCAATACAGCCTCTGTGTTTGTACTCCACTCAAGCTTGTTGTTCAGATGCAACCAGAGATACTTATATGTCCTCAGCACTTCCACCTCATTACCATTATTGAGAATTCGGGGCAAGAGTCTAAAATGTTCTTCTTTGCCTTACTGATGTTGTTCTGTAGGTGGTGCCATTTGCACCATTCAGCAGATTCCTCCAGTTCTGTATTCCTTCTCTTCCCCAAGACTGATACACCCAACTGTGGCTGTGTTGTCTGAAACTTTCTGCAGATGGTTTGATTCAGTATTGTATCTAAAGTGGACAGGGTGAACAGGAAGGGAGCCATTACAATTCCTCCATAATTCTCATGATCATGTCTAATAAATAAACCTCTAGAGATTCTAAGGCCAAGGACTACCCAGTCAACATTCAGTAATGTATAAATGCAATAAAACATTATTCATCATTGTTAGGATGGACCGTTCTAGAAGATTTGATGGAGGCATCTCATGAGTAGTTGAAGCAGCCACCTCCCTCCTAACATCAAAGGCGGCTGCAGATTACTTTGATCCGGTAGCATCGGTGCAGGACGACACCATAGAAAACCAGACAAAGAAAACAGAGAAAAGTAGTGCTTAATGACACGTGCAAGTCTTTTAAGTATGTGATATTGTAATGCCTATTTGAATCTGTTTCAGAATGGAACAAAAAAGTAATTATGAAAAGGCCAACTGAAAGAAGTTGGTTTTTAAATAATGTTTAGAAGATTAGCTCAATATAACTGAACATTCCAGATTTATGGTGCATAAAATGATGAAAAAAACAACCTCACCAGCGCTTTTATGCTCAGAATAAGAAGCAAATCAGTACAATTATGTGCAAAAGGCAATATAAAATACAAGATTCAAGGCCATGAAACCGAAAGACGTTCTTTGAGACAAAGGCTGTAATCCAGGAAGACGATTGAATTGTTATCTAACTCAGTTAAGAAAAAAAATGCCATACAGACCTGTGGTCTTTATGATGTAGTGGTGAAGGCTCTGGACTTCAAAGCCGTTAGGTTAGGGTTAGACACCACACTGCCTGTTAATCATAAAGAATGAATATTGTAACATAGTCAACAGTGGCAGTATAAACAGGGTGGCGCAAGGAAATGGGAAATTTTGCAACTAGGTGTTGGCGACCCTGGGGCATTGTCCATTGTTTGGGACCAATGCAACCTCATTAAGAACTCCTTGCTGTTAGTTGTAATGGAGCAGTGGAGTGGTGCGCAACAAGTGTTCGCTGTGAAAGCCTTTTATAAGAATGGTGATAGTGTGACTGCTGTGCAAAGGCAATTCAATTAGGACGTCATGACCGTATCCCTTCTGCTCATGCGATTACAACATGGGTGCGTAATTTCGAAGAAACAACTTCAGCCTTAATAAAAGAAGTCCCCAGGTGGAGCCACTTTGCATACTACCTATCGATGGCAGCTATTCGATGATTGCTTTGAAGGCACAATAGTGACATTCCATGGCCTCCGAGGTCTCCAGATCTCACTGTTTGTGATTTTGTTTTTTCTGTGGGGACATCTTAAAAGCCAAGTGTACCGCACACGTCCTGCAACCATATGCTGAACTGAAAAGGAGGACTGAAGAGGAAATCGCTGGCATTCCTCTTGACATGTTACGTCGAGCAATGCAGAATTTCCACCACAGTCTGTCAGAATGTGTACGGAGAAATGGACAACAACCTTCATGATGTTGTCTTCAAAACATGAAATGAATATTGAATGAATGTTGATTGCCATCATTAATTGCATATCCTGTACAACATATTTCATCATTAAATGTATTTTGTAATGTGTTTGAAAATTTCCCGTTTCCCTGTGCCACCCTGTATAATACATGCAAATTCATATTGTGTATATTCTATGTACACATACACTAATCAGCCACACCATTAAAAGCACTGAAAGGTGAAGTGAGTAACTTTGATGATCTCGGTTCAGGCTGGCTCTGTCATGGGGTGAGCTATATTAGGCAGCAAGTGAACAGTCAGTTCTTGAAGGCAATTTGTTAGAATCAGAAGAAAAGGTCAAACATAAGGGTCTGAGTGACTTTGACATGGGACAAATTGTGATGGCTAGAGGACTGGGTCACAGCATCTCAAAATGGCTGGTCTTATGAGGTGGTTCAAGTATGCAGCAGTTAGCACCTTCCAAAAGTGGTTCAAAGAAGGTAAACTGGTGAAAAGGCGATAGGGTCATGGGCACCAAAGTCTCATTGATGTGTGTGGGGAGCAAAGGCTAGCACATCTGGTCCGATCCCATAGAAAAGCTACTGTAGCACAAAGTGCTGAAAAACTTACCATAACAGAAAGGCGTCAGAACACACTGTGCATCACAGACCAGTCAGACTGCCCATCCTGACCCCTGTCCATTGCCAAAAGCACCTCAGAACTGGACCATCAGAACTGAACTATTGAGCAATGGAAGAAGGTGGCCTGATCTGATGAATCACATTTTCTTTTACATCATGTGGACAGCTGGGTACATGTGTATCATTTACCTGGGGAAGAGATAGCAGCAGGATGCAGTATGGGAAGAAGGCAAGCTGGCACAGGCTGTTTGATGCTGTGGGCAATATTCTGCTGGGAAACCTTGGTTTCTGGTATTCACAAGGATTTGTCTTTGACACCTACCATCTACCTTAAGACTGTTACACACCACATACACCCCTTTTATCATCATTCCCTGATGGCAGTGGTTTCTCTAAGCAGGATAATGCACCATTCCACACTGCAAAAATTGTTCAAGAATGGTTTGCATAACGTGACGAAGAGTAGAAAGTGTTGATTTGACCTCCAAATTCCTCACATCTCAGTCTGATCGAACATCTGTGAGATGTAGTGGAAAAACAAATTCGATCCATGGAGGCCCCACCTCACAAATTACAGGATTTCAAGGATCTGCGCTAAACATCTTGGTGTGAGATACTAAAGGGCACCTTCAGAGGTCATGTGGAGTCCATATCTTGACAGGCTGTTTTGGTGGCACAAGGGGAACCTACACAATATTAGGCAGGTGGTTTTAATGGCTAACTGATATATGTAACATGGTAACGCCTGCACACTTTTTGCTTACACTGCGTTTTTTCCAGCCATTCTGATGAGACATGCAAGTACGGATTTCATTGTTCACAGCACAATAAGCCTGACTTGCCTTGACTTTCAGTTTCTTCATATACAGCTTGGACTGCTGCCTCTTGCTAATCTTACCAGTTGTTTGTCAGGCACCTTCAGCTCACTTGAATCGTCTGATCTTTCAACACCTTCTACTTCTTCTCATCCTCAAGAGAATGAGACACCTTGGTGTGATCTACTGCATGAAACCAAATAGAAAGCCTGTCGTGCTTTCTCCATTATCTACCAAATTTGAACCCTGCTCTCTTTTTCCTCAGCCTGAATCATGACATGCACACATAGGAATTCCATATTCATGAATGGCTGCAGCCTTCCTTGTATGATCCTCAGTGTTAGATGTCTATTGGTGCCAATAGCATGGGGCATCCAGCCAGGCCACCCAAGGGCCTGAGGGTCGTGACAAAGGCTTCCTATAAAATCAAATTCAAAAATGTAATTATGGGTAAGAACAGCAGCAAAACAGACAAAACCCATCTAGAGTGGCTGCATGGCCTTTACCAATCAGGAAATAACAATTATGGCTGACTTTCTAGACATGTTCAGACTATATACATCGGACTTCCAACACAACTCGGAGTCCTGCCACATGCAAAAGTTCGCTGATGACACTGCTATCGTGGGCTGCATCCGGAATGGGCTGGAGGAGGAGTATAGGAACCTAATCAATGACTTTGTTAAATGGTGCGACTCAAACCACCTACACTTGAACACCAGCAAAACCAAGGAGCTGGTGGTGGATTTTAGGAGGCTCAGACCCCTCATGGACCCCGTGATCATCAGAGGTGACTGTGCCGAGGGTGCAGACCTAGAAATACCTGGGAGTGCAGCTGGATGATAAATTAGACTGGACTGCCAATACTGATGCTCTGTGTAAGAAAGGACAGAGCCGGTTATACTTCCTTAGAAGGCTGGCGTCCTTCAACATCTGCAATAAGATGCTGCAGATGTTCTATCAGACGGTTGTGGCAAGCGCCCTCTTCTACGCGGTGGTATGCTGAGGAGGCAGCATAAAGAAGAAAGACGCCTCACGCCTGGATAAACTGGTGAGGAAGGCAGGCTCTATTGTTGGCATGGAGCTGGACAGTTTGACATCTGTGGCAGAGCGACGGGCGCTGAGCAGACTCCTATCAATTATGGAAAATCCAATGCATCCACTAAACAGTGTCATCTCCAGACAGAGGAGCAGCTTCAGCGACAGACTGCTGTCACCGTCCTGCTCCACTGACAGACTGAGGAGATCGTTCCTCCCCCAAACTATGCGAATCTTCAATTCCACCCGGGGGGGTAAACGTTAACATTTAACATTATACATAGTTATTGTCTGTTTTTACCTGCATTGTTATCAATCTTTAATTTAATATTGTTTTTTTTTATCAGTAAGGTGCTGCTGGAGTATGTGAATTTCCCCTTGGGATTAATAAAGTATCTATCTATCTATCTATCTATCTATCTATCTATCTATCTATCTATCTATCTATCTATCTATCTATCTATCTATCTATCTATCTATCTATCTATCTATCTATCTATCTATCTATCTATCTATCTATCAATCAATCATAAACATGGCAGACCTTGGCTGTAACATGCTCAATTTGGGATGCATCTGCTTCCTCTTGACACAACCCCTTTTCCAAGCAATCCAGTCATCAACCCACTCCTCTTGTTTGTGGTTTCTGACCCCAATTCACTTGACGCTGTTTACTGTTTCTCTTTTTTAATTTTTTTTGCCCAGGCATGCTCCTGTGTGAAGATCTCATGAAGCTGCCATCAGCCCCCTCACCTTAAACACACCAGAGGGCTCTTCACCATCGATGTGTTGACTGATTTGCCAACTGTAGATATGACATTTCCTCAAGAGATGATCATATTTAATTTCATAAAATTAACAAGGAGTAATTATTATGAAAGCTCTCGGGGCCAAAATGCACAGTAAAGCTAATTTTTAAAATGTTGAATGTATTTGCCTTGAGTGTATTTACCATATTGAGAAGTTTACTGTACAGCTGATCACTTAAAAAAATGTTCCCATTTAAATAAAAAATACCAAATGTGAATTTACAACACCCAGAAGTGTTATCTCATGCCTAAAAGAACCTGCTGCCTCTTGTATATGGCAGCATTTCAGTTGTTCCCATGTACTTTATATGTTAATCAGTAGCTCGGAACGTAACTGGAAGCAGGTATAGTATCCATTATAATTCTATCCACCCGACAACTCATCATTCAATTATGTAACATATCCATCCATGTATGCATAATCCTAGTAGCAAATCATTCATCTTGCTAATTCATCCACCTATACACTTAGATCTTTATAGGGTTAGTTTCTCCATTAGATAGATAGATAGATAGATAGATAGATAGATAGATAGATAGATAGATAGATAGATAGATAGATAGACTCCACCATCCACTTTGCCACAACAGCTTAAGGTGTATCCAGTGTTGGCCTTGTGATGGCGCAGGCTTTCCTGGTAAGTTTCTTATGAGCTCAGGCTGCTTCCTAAGGAGACTACATAGTAGGACAGCAAACTGGTTACTATGGACTAGTAGAACATTTCTAGCAATTTGCTTCACACATCTTAAGACCTACGCCTCTTCAGGAAGTCCATTCTGCAGGTAAAACAGACAATAACCTTGTATAATGTTGCTGTTTACCCCCCCGAGTGGAATTGAAGAGTCGCATAGTTTGGGGGAGAAACGATCTCCTCAGTCTGTCAGTGGAGCAGGACAGTGACAGCAGTCTGTCGCTGAAGCTGCTCCTCTGTCTGGAGATGATCCTGTTCAGTGGATGCAGTGGATTCTCCATGATTGACAGGAGCCTGCTGAGCACCCGTCGCTCCGCCACAGATGTCAAACTGTCCAGCTCCGTGCCTACAATAGAGCCTGCCTTCTTCACCAGTTTGTCCAGGTGTGAGGTGTCCCTCTTCTTTATGCCCGCCTCCCCAGCACACCACCGCGTAGAAGAGGGCGCGCGCCACAACCATCTGATAGAACATCTGCAGCATCTTATTGCAGATGTTGAAGGATGCCAGCCTTATAAGGAAGTATAATCGGCTTTGTCCTTTCTTACACAGAGCATCAGTATTGGCAGTCCAGTCCAATTTATCATCCAAATGTACTCCCAGGTATTTATAGTTCTGCACCCTCTGCACACAGTCACCTCTGATAATCACGGGGTCCATGAGGGGTCTGGGCCTCCTAAAATCCACCACGAGCTCCTTGGTTTTGTGGGTGTTCAGCTGTAGGTGGTTTGAGTCGCACCATTTAACAAAGTCCTTGATTAGGTTCCTATACTCCTCCTCCTGCCCACTCCTGATGCAGCCCACATTAGCAGTGTTGTCAGCGAACTTTTGTGCGTGGCAGGACTCCGAGTTGTATTGGAAGTCCGATGTATATAGGCTGAACAGGACCGGAGAAAGTACAGTCCCTTGTGGCGCTCCTGTGCTGCTGACCACAATGTCAGACCTGCAGTTCCCGAGACGCACATACTGAGGTCTGTCTTTAAGATGGTTCACGATCTATGCCACCAGATATGAATCTACTCCCATCTCTGTCAGCTTGTCATAGAGGCGCAGAGGTTGGGTGGAGTTGAAAAAAAAAAAGGGTCACCGCTTCCTTATGACCTCCATTCAACATTGCAAATATCTAATGTGACCATTTGACAGAATAGTAGGGTTGCTTTCAATTATTCGGGCACCAGCCAGGTGGCCTCATTTAATAAACAAAAGCAAACAAAAAATGTGCATGGTGGAACAACAAAAAAGACGGGGCCCAGCAAATAAGTATTTCCCCGGGTCAGGAAGGTACAGGTAACTGAAAGAGCTCTGTCCAGTTTGGGTTTTGAGTCCAAAGTGAGATGTCTGATTATACAGAGTCCTGACTGGAAGGGGTGGGGCCAGTTCTGGGTGCTGTGGGCGGGGTTTTGTTTCCCTCAGGTGGAGAAGGAGAGACAGTTAGTGTGAGAGTGGCACAGCTTACCTCAGCAGAGCCAGGAAGGGGATCCCCAGGCACAAATGTGTGACACCATGTACACTTTGTCATGCCTTGGCATTCTCCAAACTGCTTTATCCAGACCAGGGTCAGGGGTTGGATGGTGCCTATCCTAGCTAGCCTAGGGTGCAAGACAGGAGCAATCCCTCGACAGGGCACCAGTCTATCACATGATAAACACACACACAAACATGCACTAGGGCCAGTTTAGCGTTGCCAATTCACCTAACTTGCATGTCTTTGGACTGTGGGAGGAAACTGGAGCACCAGGGGGAAGCCCATGCTGACAAGAACATTCAAACTCCTCACGCTATGTGAATCCTGATCTCCTTACTGTGAGGCAGCAATGCAATGATCTCTTTATCAACCTCGATTTTTGTGACACGTGTTTGGCTTTACCGTATCTTTCTCTTTTGACTTTTCATTATTGACCAGTTCTTCATTCTTTGACTACGTCTCATCTTTTAATCCTTGTGGAATATGACCCAGACACAGACAGGCAGACACGTTAGTATTACCCCACACCCCTTTATTTTGGTGCTCCATAATACAATCAATCACTACTCACAACTCTAATACCCCTCAGTCCAGGCCAACACAATGCCTTCTCTCTCTTTTCTTCAGACCGCCTCCTTCTCTCCTCCAGAAACCTTGTCCTTCTTCCACCCAACTCAAGTCCATCTCTGAAGGGAGGCGGCCCCTTTAAATAAGCACCCGGATGTGCTCCAGGTGTGTTCCCGGCAATCTCCCACAGACACGCCCCAGTGTGGCGGAAGTGCCGGATGTCTCCCCGGAAGCACTCTGGGTGTCCCTGTTCCTCTTCCCCCCAGCACTTCCTGGTGTGGCGGAAGTGCTGCGGTCCAGGGTCCTCCAGGTATTGGGGTCCCCCTGGCGGTGACCATGGGCCCCTACAGGGTCGAGCTTCCCAGCTCTGTACCCACGGCCCCCAGGGCGGTCGCCCCCTCGAGGTCTGGAGGGGCGTCCTGGCTGGGTACCACCCCCATCCGGGTACCACATCCTAAAAAATTGTTCTGAATTTTTCAAAAAAGCACTAAATGTTTTGAGTTTGTGGGCCCAAGTTGTACAACAATGGCAAGGGTTCTGAACCCAGGATGCTGAATTCATGACCCCTCCCAGCACCACAGTGTTCTGACTATACACTTTATAAGCCCCTTCTCTTATATTTATTAGCTTTCCTACAAAAATGTCAAAAGGCAGAATAAGGGAAGACATTCCAAAGACAGATGCAAAACAACAGGCGATGTGTTTTGAAAATAAAGGACGGAAAACAGGTTAGATTGGACACACTGTAGGCTTTGTTATACTCTTGAAAAAGAGGATTAGACAAAAGAATTTCAGTCAGTGAAACTCAGAAGCAACCACTTGAAATTGTCATAACAGGACTTTGCATCGACTTGACACACACACACACGCACGCGCACACACACACACACACACACACACACCCAGACCAGTCGTGTTGGTAAGGCAGATTGTGGGCAAGGGGAGATCAGGGTGTGGCGCTACTGCTTTCTGTTAAACTGGTCTTGAAGGTGTGAATGGGGTGGGAAGTGTCCTCATGCCAAGTTACTGTCACTGACTGACCCAGCTGCATATCATTAGAAACTCCACATACTGTAGAAGCAACGAATGCCAAAAATCACAAAGGGATCCATCTATTGTCATGCGGTGGTGATGCCAGCTGCATCAATACACCTACAAAAACTAATCATGAACTCAAATTATTTTTACATAGTGGACTTCTCTAAAAGCAAACTTAAAATTCTTATACATATCTACAAATACACAGACCCCTTCACTTTTTACACATTTTGCTATGTGGCAGCCTTGTTGCTAAAATCATTTAAATTATTTTTCCCCATACATCAAGCAACACTCAGTTCCCCAGAATGACAAAGCAAAAATATGATTTTAGAAAATTTTGCAAATTTATTAAAAATAAAAACAAATATCACAAGCATTCAGACCATTTCCTTTTGCTCAAGTGTATCCCATTCTGTGGAGCACCGTTGAGATGTTTCTACATCTTGTTTGGAGTCCAGTACAATCAATTGACTGGACGTGATTAGTAAAGGCAGACACCGATCTAGTGAAGGTCCCACAATCAAGCAAAACTCAAACCATGAGGTCCAAGGAACTACTTGCAGAGCTTAGAGACAGGATTATGTTGAGGCACAGACATGAGGAAGAATACAAAACAATGTCTGTATAGTACTGAGGATTTCCAAGGGGAATGGCATCCGCTGTTCTTAAACAGAAGATGTTTGGAAGAACCACAACTCTTCCTAGATCAGGCCACCTGGCAAAAGTAAGCAATCACTGGAGAAGGGTCTTGGTAAGGGAGGTGGCCAAGAACCTGACGGTCACCCTGACTGATAAGGGGGAAGTGGCTTTGGCAAGATTCATTGTTATCAGAAAGGATTCAGACCCCTTCACTTTCTTCACATTTTGCTATATTTAAGCCTTATGTTAAAATTATTTACATTTTTCCACATCAAGCAACACTTAATAATCCAGAGGAACTATAGTTTAGAAATTTTTGCATATGTATTAAAAGAAAGAGAGAAATATCACATTGATACAGGTATTGAGACCTTTTGACATTTCACTCAGGTGCATCCCATTCTGTTGATCAGCACTAAGGAATTTCTCACACCTTCTTCGGAGTCCACATTTGGTCAATTAAACTGATTGGACATGATTAAGAAAGGCGGACACCGGTCTATAGAAGGTCCCACAGTTGAGCAAAAACCAAACCATGAGGTTGACGGAACTGCCTACAGATCTTAGAGACAGGACTGTGGTTCGAGGCATAGATATGATGAAGGCTGCAAAAATGATTTTTGGAAACATTGAACGTTCCCAGAAGCACAATGGCCTTCAAAATTCTTAAATTGAAGAAATTTGGAACAGCTACAACTCTTTCTAGAGCTGCTAAAATGAGCAATCATTGGAGAAAGAGCTTGGTGACCAATACGCTGATGGTTATTCTAGCTGAGTTGCAGAGAACCCATGTGGAGATGGGAGAAAATTTCCAGAAGGACAACCACCACTGCAACTGGCGTTTGATATGTGGGAAGAAATAATCTAAGTGATTTCAGTACAAGGTTACAACAGAGCAAAATGTGAAGAAGTGAAGGGGTCAGAATACTTTAATAGGTGGTATGGTGGACCCTCATCTGCTCGCCATCTGTCTGGAGAAAATACACCTCTAGAAGATCAAAGAAGTAAACTCAGTGTCTACCTGATGTGGACACAAAGACTGCACACCATCCGTCCAGTCATTTCTTGAAATCACTTTTTCCAATACAAAGTCACAGAGACCTGCAGCCTACCCTGAACTTGAGAACCCCAATATCCTGGCAACATCAGGTGCACCCTTCCCAAAATGAAATATATTGTAATACACCCAAAAAATATGTGGACATATCTGTTCATATGGGCAGCACGGTGGCGCAGTGGTAGACCTGGGTTCACTTCCCGGGTCCTCCCTGCGTGGAGTCTGCATGTTCTCCCCGTGTCTGTGTGGGTTTCCTCCCACAGTCCAAAGACATGCAGGTTAGGTGCATTGGTGATCCTAAATTGTCCTTAGCGTGTGCTTGGTGTGTGGGTGTGTGTGTGCATGTGTCCTGCGATGGGCTGGTGCTCTGCCCGGGATTTGTTTCCTGCCTTACGCCCTGTGTTGGCTGGGATTGGCTCCAGCAGACCCCCCGAGACCCTTTAGTTAGGAGATAGCGGGTTGGATAATGGAAGGATGGATATCTGTCCATATAATGTAAAATATATATAGGGGGGTTGGGAGCATGCATTGAAGGCACATTGCTGCACCCACCACATGACGAACCACCTGGATTGAGATCCGAGTGCAGCGGGTGACACCTCAGCACCGCATTGGAACAGTGTGAGGTTTTTTTTATGGTGGCTGGAGTGCCAATCCTGCCACCAACCTCCACATTTTCCCTGCAAGATGGAGGACCTTCTTGCAGGGCTGGATGCAGGTTAATGTCATACCCAGGATGGAGAAACTGCACGTTAAGGGCCCAACAGAGTAGAGTTACTTCTGGTGTTTACGGAATTTGACCGACAACCTTCCGATTGATGATACAGATCCCTAGTCTCAAAGTCACTACTCCATCCATATATACAGTATTTATATATACAGTATATATATATATATATATATATATTGTAATAAGGCGCTATGTAGCGCCCGACCCGGTACAGACTACGCAGAGGCACGTATAAAACACACAGGCTTTTTATTTTTCTTCACCTGTGGGGCACGTCTCCCCCGTGAACCCCACAGGCAATACACAGTCCGAAAAGCACTCAACAGTAAGCAAAACAACCCTTCTTCTGGCACCACCACTCCTCCCAGGCAACCTCGTTCTCTTCCTCCCGATTCTGGCTGCCGAGTGGTGGTGGCTGGCCCCTTTTATATCCCACCCGGAAGTGTTCCAGGTGCTTGACCACCTGGTCCCAATTGCACTTCCGGGTAGGGCTGAAGACTCATCCAGCCGGGCTATTGATTCCAGGCAGCACCCCCTAGTGGCCACCCCAGCTCCCAACCAGGCTGTGGAGGACTCCATCTCCTATGGAGCCATGTGGGAGGTTGGGGAATCACCGTCGGCCAGGGAGGCTGCCACCAAGTGTTCTGGGGGAGGTATTGAGCTGCCCATGGTTGCTCACCCGGAACATATGCAGCAGAGGCATCCCGGCCGGGCATGGGACCCGGCTGCCCATCACAATACATACATATATATATATATATATATATATATATATATATATATATAGCTTGAATATATATATAAGATTATACTTGGAATATAATATACATATTATACTACTAATAATATTTATATTATACTTGAAATATAAAGAATATTTTCCTTAATATATTGTAACAAATGCATTTCCACATAGAGTATTTTGTGTATAAGACATATGCATATACTGTGTGCCCAGAGCCCTGGCACATCATTCATGATTTAACTTTGTACCTGCTGGAAAAAGCTAAACACAGTTTTCCTGAAAATTCCAATATATTTTGATCTCTCCATAACTCACTAAACGTCGCTCAAGTAGGTGGATGTGTCAGCATAGGTGGGATTCAATTTACAGCCTTATTAGTTACCTGTGCTTGTTTAATAATAAGTTTATAATGTGTAGTATCACAGTGAGATTTTGTCTAGGATACATCTCAATAAACAACAAACATATGAGATATCTATTTATGAAACTGTCAAAGAAATGTTGATATTATTTATTTATATATAGCAGTATACAAAAATCACAATGCAGTGCACTAAAATTTATTGAACAGTATATTATAAGGGGCAGGGCTTGCTCATAGCATCACTGACAGGGTTGTGAACCCTCATTGGCTGAGTTCTCAGGGCTGTGTGGGAAGAGAGACCATACAACTGCTCCCTCTGTCACCCTGGAGTGGTATTGTTTACCCCAGTCAAGCCCTGAAGATGAGCGCCGGTCATACTTGTGTGACAACTTCATACCTAGAAGATCCAACCTGAGGTGTGTCAGTATGGTGGGCTTACCTATATAAAGACGATAAATTAGACTGGACTGCCAATACTGATTCTTTGTGCAAGAAAGGACAGAGCCGCCTGTACTTCCTTAGAAGACTGGCATCCTTCAACATCTGCAGTAAGATGCTGCAGATGTTCTATCAGATGGTTGTGGCGAGTGCCCTCTTCTACGCAGTGGTGTGCTGGGGAGGCAGCATTAAGAAGAAGGATGCGTCACGCCTGGACAAACTGGTGAGGAAGGCAGGCTCTATTGTTGGCATAGAGCTGGACGGTCTGACATCCGTAGCAGAGCAACGGGCACTCAGCAGGCTCCTATCAATTATGGAGAATCCACTACATCCATTAAACAGTGTCATCTCCAGACAGAGGAGCAGTTTCAGTGACAGACTGCTGTCACTGTCCTGCTCCACTGACAGACTGAGAAGATCATTCCTCCCCCAAACTATGCGACTCTTCAATTCCACCAGAGGGGGTAAACGTTGAACATTATTCAAGTTATTGTCTGTTTTTTTTTTTTATTACTCTTTAATTTAATATTTTTGCTGCTGGAATATGTGAATTTCCCCCTGGGATTAATAAAGTATCTATCTATCTATCTATCTATCTATCTATCTATCTATCTATCTATCTATCTATCTATCTATCTATCTATCTATCTATCTATCTATCTATCTATCTATCTATCTATCTATCTATCTATCTATCTATCTATCTATCTATCTATCTATCTATCTAAAGAAGAAAGGCGATTTACTAGTTGACGAAATCCTTGTTGGTTCATCAGAATCCTGGTAAAGACATCCTCAATGTTGTCATCATATTTCATGGATATGGGTGCTCCTTCTTTGTACTTCACACTTGTCCAACCATTTTTGAACTTTTCAGTCCATTCATGAATACTCCAAGGCTGGGGGGCTGTCAAGAGGCAGGGCCTGTTAAAGCCCATTGGGGCACTTCTTGTATGATTTTGGGCTATACAAAAATAAATTGCATTGTATTGTATATGCCACTATGGCAAAACACTGTCTCCATTTTGTGCCGAAAGCCTTGTATGGGTTTCATCCCCTGGTACACCTTAAAAAGCGGAATACTGCTCACTACTCTTTTTTTAGTGCAAATGGAGAGTGGAGCGGCCGTATTTACTCCTAGAAGACAACAAAAGAAACTGACTGTTCAAGGTTGGACCTTTTCCACTGCAACTACAAACACCCCATGTTCTCACATGTGCCTGGGGGAAAGTTGTAAAACCAACTCAAACAAAATGATCACTAAATGTGAATAATTATTAACTCACCCTCACATTAAGTTCTGCATTTTATGAAATTGTTGCTCATGGCACTGGAGATTGGCAAGGTGTTGCATCCTGCCCAGACATGCAATTCTGAATTTCACTGTACACACGACAATACTACTAGTACTACCTGCATTGGACCTGATACTGCAGAGACAGTCTTTGGCCTAAATTAGGTTTAGAAAATTAATAAATGCAGTTTTGAAGTTTTAGCCAGGCCTGGTCTTTCCCACAATCATGGAAGTTCACATAATAACATGAGATGTTGCAAATAATGCCCGAGAAGGTCGATATATGTTACACCACATGTGCCTGCTTAGCAGATGTTTTTATTCAAAGTAATCTACAAAGGAGGTCAACATAATTAAAGTAAACCTCAGTCTGGGGGACTATTTGGGCACAAGTGGTACCGAACAAGGGTTCAAAATTGATCACCAAAAGAGCTCTGAATAAAATACAAGCGAGTTACAATTTTTGGGTATAAGGACCTAACAGCAAATATCATTAAGACAGAAATTCACCAAATAAGAGAGTCTTTAAACGCTTCCTCAACACACTGAGGGAGTCAGAAGTTTGGAAGGAGGTGTGCAGCTCGTTCCACCAGGTAAGAGCTGCACATGAAAAGAGTCTGCGATGAGATTTGATGGCACACAGAGGTGCTGATACTGTTCATCAGAAGAACTGAGTGGGCGAGAAGGAGCATAGGACCTCACGAGTGTTTCCTTACAGTATATACAAGTGCTGACCTGTTGATTACTCTGTCGTTAAGCATCAAGAATTATTGGAACATGTGCCATATCAGCAAGCTGATGTCATGATCTGAAAAGAGGATTAACATGTGCCTGCCATTGCTGCTTTGAACATCAGACATGCCGTTGCTTTTTGAATTATCTGCAATGGCTTGGTGACACTTGCCAATACTCCTGCTACCAGAGAGTTGTAGTAGTCCACAACTGAAAAGATCAAAACCCGGACCAGGAGTTGTCCCTCCTGCTCTGCTAGATACAGTCTGATATAATTGAACCTGCAAGACCGAGAGATCATACCAACAATGTCCATGAATAACAGCTGGTCATCAATCACCACCCCCCATGACTGAGTACTGGCTTGGCAGGTGTTATTGGTAATGAGCCAAGCTGAATAGAGATGGAGTGTTGAACAGGTACATATATCGTGTGATCCTCTGGAGGGGTGTTGAATAGATGGACAAGCTGAGAGAATAAGAAGGTCCAACATTGAAAGGTTGAGCTGGAGGTGGAGTTCCTCTATCTAGGTTCAAATATCAGTGAGACATGCAAAGATTTCATGTTGTCCTCTGGGGGAGTGTTGAATAGATGGGCAAGCTGGGAAAACAAGAATGTCTATCCTTACTAGGTGGAGGTGGAGGTGGAGGTCCATCATTCAGGTTGAAATATCAGGGAGACATGCTAAGATTCTAGCTGACATAACAAGGTCCTTTGGAAGGAATGACAGATATACCTGCATATCATCAGCATATCACTGACAAGAGAAGTCATGGGACTGGATGATAGGGCCTAATGAGGAGGTGTATAAAGAGAAGAAGGAAGCGTCCAGCTCTGATCCGTGGAGCACCCCTGTGCTTATTTTATGCACCCCTGACAACTCTCCCTGTCAGGACACTCGGTAGGATCTGCCCAAGAGGTAGGACTCAAACCACCTGAGGCGAGGAGGACCTGGTGGATGACCATATCAAAGGCAGAGAAGAGATCTAAGCAGGATGAGAACAGATGACATTTAGGTAGCTCAAGCCAGCCATACTGTGAGTAGAGGCATCTTTCTGGAATGGCCCCGCTTGAAACCTGACTGGTTAGGATCAAGAAGTACTGAGAAGACAAGCAAAATGACCCCTTTTATTGGCTAAATAAAAAGATTACAATATACAAGCTTTTGAGGAACCTCATGCCCCTTCTTCAGGCAAGATATAATGACTACTGATTATATCTTGCCTGAAGAAGGGGCCTGTGTTGCCTCGAAAGCTTGTATATTGTAATCTTTTTAGTTAGCCAATAAAAAGTGTCATTTTGCTTGACTTCGCACTAGATCCATAATGGCTAACATGGTACAACATGCTAGTACTACAGACCAAGGTCAGGTCAGGATGGGGAGCATGCACTGGTACATCGCGTTGCCACACCCACCACTTGGTAACCCCCCCAGGCAGACACGCGGTCCAGTCCCACCCTCCGGAAATGACCCTTAATCTGCCACAGCCAGGTGTTATATGGGTGTCCCTTTGGCCTGGTCCAGCCACTCAGGTCCTCAACAATGAGGATCTTGTGAGCTGGATCATCCTCGGGGAATCGCACCACATGGCCGTAGTGCCGTAACTGACGCTCCCTCACAATGCAGGTAATGTGCCTCAATCGGGACTCTGTGAGCAACAAAAAGTCAAACCAGCGGTACCCAAGGATTGTCTGGAGAGGCACAGTACCGAAGGAGTACAGTCTTCATCTCAGGTTAGAGTACGTGTCTCACAATCATATAGCAAGACAGGAAGCACTAGGACTCTAAAGACTTGGACCTTCGTCCTTTTGCAGAGACATCTGGAGCGCCACACACCCCCTTCCAGCGACCTCATGACCCCCAATCTGTCTACTGATTTGATAGGAAAAGTCACCAGAGACATGAATGTCACTGCCGAGGTAAGTGAACCTCTCGACGGGATCGACACTCTCTCCACAGACAGACAGAGTGCTGATGGCTGTGCCCAAGAGGTCATTAAAGGCCTGGCTCTTGGTTTTTATCAGAACACAGTCTCTCGAGAGCCCCGATCAGAGCCTCCATTGACTCCGTGAAGATCACAGCATCGTCGGTAAAGTCAAGATCAGCGAAACTTTCTTCACCAACAGATGCCCCACACGCTGCACCCCATGACCTTGCCCAACACCCAGTCCATGCCAGCATTGAACAGAGTAGGAGGATCAAGAAGTAATACATTAAACAAACCCCAAGGCTTCAGCAAAGCTAGATGTGCATTTTAGGGATCGCTTCCACATTAACTGTCTCTGTAAATCAAACAGAACACACTGACCCTGAAGTCATCCACTGTAGTCAGGGGACACAAATGGCAGTGTGTGAAAAGGAGAATTCTGCAACTAACTTATGTTCACAAGCTCACTGCCGGCCAATAACAACAGCGAGAGGATAACCTTTGAAACTGTTGATGCCTTATTACAGTGTCTCAATCCTCTGGATAACAGCTGGGCCTTCCCTTTGCCCAGAGGCTTAGCCCACAGCCAGCCTGGCAAGCTGAGCACATATTTCAGTAATCTCACTTGTGCGCTGGAGCCAAAGAAAGAACTGGCAGAGCAAAGGTTTCCTGCTCAGGGAGGTCACAGAGATTTGCCAAGATAAGCCTTTCCCTTTCTAAACTGTTCTTTTCTTTTTCTTTAACTTTCACCTCCCCCCCCACCACCACCACCACAACACAGGTAAGATGACACCCATCTCTGGAATGCTCTCTTGCCTTTGGGGTGCAAACATTTCTTTTCTCAGTCGAAACTTGGCGAACATAATTCACTCCACTCTGGCAGGTGAACTTCAGCAGAGCTACAATCATGCTTTTATTTTAAGAGATTATTGTAAAAACCTAAAAAAAACACACACACAAATTGCCTGAAGTGGATTACAATGTGAGTGCGCTGGGTTAACCCTTTAGAGTCAGGTTTACATCATCAAATAAAACTGACTTGAAACTCCCAGCCGGAAAGTCTGCTGGTGTGCCAAGGGTCAACTTTAAAGAGAGGAAACTCCCAGAAGTCAAAGCCACAAGTACACATTTGCTCAAAAGTGGACAACCTCTGCATTTGATCACAAGAGTCCCAGTGCGGAACTAAACAGCTCTTTATTTTTGTGAGGCCAGACTGCATAGAACACATGATAGGGTCACTGAATTGCTTTGTATTAGATGTGTTAATCTGTCCTGGCTCGGAAGTAGAATTGGACAGGCTCAAACTGCTCCAGTAAGTGTAAAATAAAGGAAGGGCAGTGGGAATGCAGGACCAAATCAAGGGAGGCAGGTGTCTTTAAGACGCCTGGAAGGCTTCTGCAGCACTTGGCTTATGTATCTGCAGCACTTGGCTTATGTATGGACCAGCGTGCTTTTAGGCATAATTTGTAGCCACCAAGAGAGATAATCCACTTTAATAAAAGGAAAAGTGTCTATGTGTCTGTTTATTTCTATGTCTGTCTGATTGTTATGTCCCTGTCATTCCAGCAGATTGTGCATCACAAACATTACAACTTTTTTTACAAATCCCATATCAAATGGCATATAACAGGCATATGCACTGCATGTGTTATTTCAACATATGGCACGTCAAAAACGTTAGTAGTAATGCATTTTAATACAGACTATTTGGACTAACAGTCCAGGCCTTTAATGAGCTTTTAGGCACCGCCATCAGCAATGTGTCAGTCTGTGGAGAGAGTGTCAGTCTTAACGTTTGTAGCGCACCACACAATATGTGTGCCTCTGTCATATAGATAGATAGATAGATAGATAGATAGATAGATAGATAGATAGATAGATAGATAGATAGTGTGGTGTGTGGCCGGCTAACTATTCCGGCCCTCACCCCCAGGCCGCCAGATGGAGCTCTCCCAACAGCGTGGACGTTCCCCGAATTCCAGCAGGGCCTCATGGACTTTGTAGTTTATATGCACAGCCCTGCTGGATACCTTGGGGATCACCAGGAGTCGCTGTGGGGAGGCTGCCGGACTCTTACTTGCCCAATAACCCGGAGGTGTGGCATGATCACGTGACAAGAGGAAACGATGTGCTTCCGGGTTGAAGAAAGGAGCTTTTTATCCAACCCGGAAGTGTTCATGATCACATGGACAGAAGGGAGAAACACTTCCGGGTCAGGGACTATATAAAGGACTCTGGGAAACCAGTACGCTGAGCTGAGCTGGGAGGAAGGGTGGCGAAGTGTGTGGGAGTGTGGAGGATTGATTATTGTATTGTTTATTGATTAGTTATATGAGTATTGTGGAGTGGAGGGTGCTTTGTGCACTGTATGTTCCAAATAAAAGTAATATTTGGACTTTTACCTGGTGTCTGGAGTGGTCGAAGGGTTCAAGAGGACGGCAAGGCCTCAATCTGCGACAATAGATAGATAGATAGATAGATAGATAGATAGATAGATAGATAGATAGATAGATAGATAGATAGATAGTAGATAGATAGATAGATAGATTAATTTTAGTATAGTAGATAGATAAATAGAAAAGCAACTATAAACTATATATAGATAGACAGATAGAAAGTAACTATATACTACATAAAGATTGATAGATATATAGATAGAAAAGCCACTATATATTATAGATAGATAGATAGATAGATAGATAGATAGATAGATAGATAGATAGATAGATAGATAGATAGATAGATAGATAGATAGATAGATAGATAGATAGATAGATTTGCTTTATTTGACCCAAGGGAAAATTAGAGCTTTACATAAGCTTGAGACAGAGCAAGAGAAATATATAAACATTATATCATATAAAAAATAATGTCCCAAAAAAGAAGACAGATGCAGTATGTCATTTGGAATGGAACTGGTAAAAGCAGTGTTATTGTCTGTGATGCAACATCTACTGAAATGACAAATGCAATGCATTTGCTTCTGTAATATGCTATTTGGCATGGAATTCATAAAAACAATATTAGTGCTTGTGATGTACCATTTGTAGGAATGGAAAATGCAATGCATGTGCCTCTGCTATATGTCATTTGGTATGAAACTTGTAAAAGCAGTGTTAATGTGTATGATGCACCATCTGTTGGAATAAAAAATGCAATGCATAATACTACTAAATATCTTTGTGATGCACCATATTTTGGAATGACAGAGACATAGCAACCTGATAGACACACAGACACTTATCCTTTTATTTTGGTGGATGTTTGTGATGCACCATCTGTTGGAACTACAAATGCAATGCATTTTATTATTACAGGCACTTCAACATACAATCCAATAGATGATGCACTGCACATGTTAATGCTGAGTATTACTGATTACTTAGATTTCAACCCCCTCCTAGATAGGTAACACAGCTAGTCAATAGATTAATACAACAAAGCATTCGGTGTCAGTGCCTGGGTGTAATGTTGTCCGGCATCTACAAGAGGGCTGCAATGTCTGATGAACAAACGCAACAAGAACAACAAAGAAAGAGGGACATAAGGTTTAGCACATTCAGTGAACAGATCTATCTATAATAAAAATCAGGTACCGTGGAGGAGTAACGAATAACATGCATATCTCACTTTGGATGCCCACAAGCGTGTCTTGTAGTGGGGAAGTTGAACTACAGATAGATGGGGTGATCCAGCCCGTCATTTTATTATCCCAGAATTCCTAAGTCAGTTTAGCAGGCACATGATTTTGCCCTAGCAGTCAGGTACACACCTTAGAAGGGATACCACCCTTGCACACATCGGATCAATTTAGACTTCATTTCCTTAACACAGGGGAGTCCCACTCCGGTCCTGACGTACTTCTGCGGCTGTAGGTTAGAAATAAAAACCTGCAGTGCTCCAGGATCAGAGTTGGAGACTTAGGCTTTAGACTATTTGATGAAGTCCTCATGAACAAAGCAAGGGCGTGCAAACTTCATTTGGAGGGCACCTCACCTGGGAAGCAAAGTGGTGCTGAGGGTCAACAATGTGTTGCACAAGGTGATGAGAGGACTGAAGACAAGTAAATCAAACAAGAATTTTAGGACCCAGAGGAGAGTTGGCCATCTTCCTACTATCAAAATAAAATGCAAGTAGGAGTCGATCTGGCCAGTGAACTATTATGGAGGCGAAGGGGAGAATAATTAGAGAAACACTGGGAGTGACTGCAGTTTCAAAGAGACGGGTGTGAAAGGACGAGTAAAGATGAAGTCAGTCCGGTGGTACGAGGAAAACAGATGCTGCTCCTTGAATTTCTCCGTTCACGTCAGGAGTAGCCAGCAGTGAGTGTGGTCAAACACGATGCAGCTGCTTGAGAGTACAAGATAAGTGAGACGTTACATGAAATGCATTTTTTGGGGATGACTCAAGAAGAAAGTTCATTCGCTTGAATGCCAGGGACTATTTGTGTATGGTTACTGACCATATGCATCCCCTCATAGCCACACACATCTTCTAAATCAGGGGTCACCAAGTCCGGTCCTGGAGGACCACCGTGGCTGCAGGTTTTCGTTCTAACCCTTTTTTTAATGAGTGCCCTGTTTGTGCTGCTAATTAACTTCTTGTGAATTCATTTTAATTGACTTTGTTCCCTTGAATTTCTTCATCGTTCCTCTGAATTGCTTCATTTCTTTCCTTAAATGGCACCCAAACAGAAATGAAACGTGAAGTGAGTGAGCCAACAGAAGACCAACTAAGTCAGGGCCTCAAACTCCAACCAATTTCACTCCAACCAGCTGCTTAATGAGGTGCAGATTCTTGTAATTAATTAAACCAATTCGTTAATTTTGTGGTTTGTTGCTACTCTGGTGCTGCATTAGCAGACATTTCGGAAATTGTTGATTTCCTCTTTTCTAAGAGCAGACTGTTAAAATGTTTTGTGGACCTGAGCAGATAGACATTCCTGAGATCGTCATCTTTCCTTATTTTCAGATATTGTGTGATGGTCACCAGTTGTTTTGGCTCATTTTGTATCTCATTATTGTTTGGCTGCTAAATAAGGAAAAAGAAACAACGAAGGGGTCCGAGTCTTCAAGAGCAAATCAATTACAATGAATTGAAAAGAAGTTAATTAGCAGCAAAAACAGGTTACTCTTTAGGGAAAGGGTGAGAATGAAAACCTGCAGCCACGGTGGTCCTCCAGGACCGGAGTTGGCAACCCCTGTAAATGGTGTGATAAAGCACCATGTCACAAACCAAAAGTATCTCCAACTGGTTTCAAGGTACATGACAATGAGTTCAGTGTTCTTCAGCAGTCTTCACAGTCACCCGATTCGAATCCTACAGAAAATGTATAGGATTTAGTAGAAGAGGAGATTTGCAGCATGAATATGCAGATGACAAATTTGCAGAAATTGGGCATTGCAATCACGACAGAACCAGAATCTCAAAGGAGTGTTTCCAACATCTTGTGGAATCCATGATGTGAAGCACTGAGGCTTTTCTGAGAGAGAAAGGTGGCACTACCCTGGAGGTCCAAATCGTTGGCTCGGTGAGTATATATCCTGTATAATATATAAGGTGATTCAAAAAGATTCATTCGATTTCAAAGTGTCGTATTTTTACAACCATGAGGCGCCTGGGAACCAATCACATACCAATTGAGTTTCTGACCGACATTTTTCAACAACAAGCTGCCTCATCGCTGGACTGGCCATAAAGAAGCCTACGATTTAGCCCTCCACTTCTGGCCCCCAAGATCACCAGATCTCACGCCGTGTGACTTTGGTTTGTGGGGGTACGTTAAAGATTCTGTTTATGACCCCTCACTCCCATACAACACAGGATGATCTCTGAAATCGCATTGAAAGAGACGAACGCGCGCGGCACCCAAAAACATGAACTATTGAGGATGTTCAATTTATATATCTAAGTTACTTTAAAGTAAACGTGTTTCTAGTTTTTCTAGTTACATTGATTTAAGTTTATGAAATGCCACACTAGCACAATTAATTTATGTTGAAACAAAACAATCAGATTTTTTTTTTCCAACAGAAGCGCATAAACTGCCTCAAGGACTGTGACTGTTACTCACTCCACCTATGTTAACCTTACTCAAAATTCATTATTTTCTAAGCCTCAAAACTTTGCTTATACATTTAAATTAGTTATACATGACGATTCCATGTTTGCATAAAGTGTGTTATTTTTGCATAAAAATCCGCCGCTTTTGCTGACAACACATTCCGAGGGATCCCTATACCTTAGTTAGAAAGAAAGTTAAAGACTTTCCAAAGCCATGGATTTCGTGGGGCTTTAGAAACCAATTTATGATACACGTCGCCCACCCTACATCAGAAACGCATTTTTTCTTCGTTTCCAAAACAGCAATTTAATGTTAAAATTACCTGAAAAATGCAATCAACTAAAATATTATTTGATTACCTTATGTAGTAATAACTGCGGTGGGCTGGCGCCCTGCCTGGGGTTTGTTTCCTGCCTTGCGCCCTGTGTTGGCTGCGATTGGCTCCAGCAGACCCCCGTGACCCTGTAGTTAGGATATAGCGGGTTGGATAATGGATGAATGGATGGATGTACTGTAGTAGTAAGTGAATACCTACGGAACAGTAATGATGAAGTCTGAATATTTATTGCACAAGATGTTATTCATAAGTAATGCTACACTTAAGATAAAATGCTGTATCTCTTATGCAAGTCCATTTAGTTAATACTACTAAAAATGTATATATTGAAGTTATTAAATTCAGTAAATTAAAATGATATTGGAATGTTGGGGTTGTGTAACTGAGTTTAGTTTGTTGATCTTAGCAAAATGTATTTGATCTAACTTGACTACTTTATATTGGCTGCGTGAGTCATTTAAAGATACAATACTAAACACTTTTACTTACAATGTACACAACTCAGTTTTGTGGAAACTATTGACATAACACAGTTAAGTAAATCCAGCAAAATATTTTTCAGTGTATACAGTGACACCCGACATGCTCAATCGCGAACGGGATGAATTTGACTATCGCATTGATCTCGTCCGTACAGCTGGTGGAGGTCATATTGACCACTCGTAAAATGACATAATAAACTTTATGCTCACCTAAACAATTTACAATTCACTGCCTTGTTCTGTAATGATTCACAAGTGAAATAAATCATTTTGAAAATCGGATGGATCTTTTTTAATCACCGTGTATTTAGGAATTTAAAAAGCCGCAAAGTGTTGGCAAAATAAATAGTGTGCGCAATAAATGAAAAAGACAAGTAAATGGAAAAAAAAATGTACGCAAAACCAAAAAAAAGAACACTTGGGAAGAATTTGAAATTCCCCAAAGATAAGTCTCCGGAAGCTCATCAGTGAGTGTGTTGTGTGTGTGTGTGTGTGTGTGAGAGAGAGAGAGAGAGAGAGAGAGAGAGAGAGAGAGAGAGAGAGAGAGAGAGAGAGAGCAGTCGTGGAGAGACGTGCAGAAATGTAATGGTGTGGCACGTCTGGGCCACCAGGGGACAGCAGAGGTCCATCCCTCGAAAGAGAAGGCGCTCGGCTGCTTATCACAGTGTGCAGGCGCCACTGGTTCTCTAAATGCATGCAAAGACACGGGGAGCAGTGGTCTTAATGCTCAGCAGAGGACACTGCACTAATGGATAAAAGCATTTCAGACCCACCCATGATCAGTGAAAGCAAGTACAGAGCTTGGCCTAAAAGTAACTTGCAGGTGATGTTTAGAGAAGACTATTCCAGTGCAGGGGTTAAATCATTCTAGAGCTGAATGGTGAACAGGGCAAGGCGTCATGATGGCAAGTCTCACAGAGCCAACAGATCAGAGGAAGAGTTTTTATGGTGGCACATGGCAGTGGAAGACAGACAAAGATAAAGAGATCCAGGCTATACCAAGAAGACCACCAAGCATTGGGTTGTTGTTTTGTTCTGGTCCTTTGCATATGGTGTTCCTCTTATAATTATTATCTTTTTATCCCCTTTTGATACTTTTGAATTTCTTAGGGGCAATTCTAGCTAGGGCGGCACGGTGACGCAGTGGGTAGTGCTGCTGCCTTACAGTTGGGAGACCTGGGGACCTGGGTTCGTTTCCCGGGTCCTCCCTGCGTGGAGTTTGCATGTTCTCCCTGTGTCTGCGTGGGTTTCCTCCCACAGTCCAAAGACATGCTGGTTAGGTGGACTGGCGATTCTAAATTGACCCTAGTGTGTGCTTGGTGTTTGTGTGTGTCCTGCGGTGGGTTGGCACCCTGCCCGGGATTGATTCCTGCCTTGTGCCCTGTGTTGGCTGGGATTGGCTCCAGCAGATTCCCGTGACTCTGTGTTCGGATTCAGCGGGTTGGACAATGGATGGATGAATGGCAATTCTAGCTTTCCTGCGAGACCCAGATGCCACTGTCTCTTACTCTAATGGTAAAAAGTAAAGATAAGTGCCTCATTAAATAATGTGGCTTAAACATATGGTGAAAAACTGCTGAAAAATTAAAAACATGATGGAAGCAAAAAAATATACCGGGGATCCTCATGATAATGTATTTAGCATTGAGCACCGTAGGCACAAACCAAGTGGGCAGTTAGCTGGCATTCTTTATTTCAGGGCCCCCCGTCTGTCTGCTTTTGGGTCACAATCTTCACTTTAACGTAACATTAAAATTGCTGAGCCCAGTGGTGCAACAGCAGGATTGGAAATGAGGAAAAGGGTTCAATGGGCAGTACTGGCACACGTTCTTTACAAAAATCAGCCAGAATTTCAACTGTTCATGTGAAGTGCTGTTGCTTTGAAAGAGGACATACAAAAACAAAGTATGTTGCTCAGCACTAGATGAATATCTGCACATCTGGAATTAAATCAAATAAAAGGAGAAAAAAAATAAAACATTGAGAGCACAGTATCTGCTGCGTAGTTCTTTATTGTCAGACAGGATTCTAGCTTTGCCTTCCCAAGTAGCACAAGAGACGAGAAAATTCCAAAAACCAAGGAGGATCTAAAAACCCAAGCCAAGTGAAGACGCTTCTCTTTCTATCCACGTTGCAATTGTTTTAAAGGTCCAAGAAGTCACCCGCTGAGCCTCATCTTCTCTTTGATGATGGGGTTGATGTCCCCATTGTGTTATTACTTGACTTCTGTCTTCACCTCTGTGCACAGTAGAGAAAGACAACGTTAGAGGAGCAGCCGAGAAGTCAAAGGGGTGTGAAGGTGAACAGAGGGGGGCTTGGCAGGGCAATACTGGATATTAAAAGAGATATATTGGGTTTATTCTTCTTTTTCTAATTAAAAATATATACAGAGGGGTGTTTTTCTGTGAAACGCTAAACCAAGTAATCATTGACTGATTCACAGTCTTTCTATTTATTGATTTTTTTATTTCTGTGTAACCCATGGGGTTTTGCTTTGAAGGACTATACCAAATAAATATTGACCGACTTCTATTGCATTTATTTACTTTTGATTATGCATCACGTGTTAGGCTGCGCACACACAGGATCACCTTATCTAGTTAAATTATTCATCATTATTTAAAATTTTATTTCACTTATTTGCTCTTCACTTATTTTGTTTCTACTTTACATTTGTGAATGTTATGCTATGCTGTGCACCCCTTAAATATTGCATGGTTGACCTTCGTTGTTTGAATGAATTTCCTCTGCTAACACTTGAATGCCCTACTCCTCTCAGTTGCATTAGGGAGGACCTACGTAGTAAGCTACGTTACTAACAAATTAATGGCAAAAATGTTGAGGCTGAACTCCTTAAATAGTTGGCTTCCATGATGCCTAACAACAAAAATAATTAAAACTCCAGTTGCTTCAGACACTTTGTCAGGTTTGTGCTGTGTATGCCGGTAGAACAACTGAGATCTTTTGAAATCGACCATCGGACCACTGTGGACCAACTGTGAAGGAAGAAGGAGGAAGCAAATTATCATAGCATTCATTCAATCCATTTTGAAATCTGCTTATTGCATTTTGGGATGAAGGAATTAGAATATGTCTGATATGTATTGGGCACAAGGAAGGAACCATCCCAGGACTGGTCATTATTTTATATTTTCTCTCTATTATATAACAAATCCTGGGACAAGACAAAACTTTTTAGCCTGGGATGAGACGTGACTTTTTCAGAGAGACACTTTCATGTCCTGCAAGACGAAACTTTGTGCTAAGAGATTTAACCACACCTGGGGCCAGAAATAAAAGACAAAGAGCAGATGACAACGTAGAACGTCGTAAAGAATTCAAAAACATTGGCGTGATACACATGCAGAGCAGGTTAGAGATAACGAAAGTACTAAAATTCGAAAGTCTCCAAAAAAATAATAGTAAAGATCACATTAGCGTAATTAAATGGAAATGATTACTTGGTGAAATAACGGAACAGCGAAAAGAGATCAAATATATTGTTCGGATTTAAAGTTTAAGTTGGAGACTTGTACATCATCTAATTCATGTTGCCATCAGGGAAAAGTAGTGTTTCTTCCCAATGAAGAGGCTTATCCACGAGAATTAAAAGATTTTTTGTTTGGTGAAAGTGAAATCCACATAAGTGAGCAGCAGAGACGTGAAGTGGCTGGGGCGTATCACAGACCGGGGGTTTGGCAAGCGAAGCGACCAGTGGGCAAAACCCCCTAGTATTATATTATATTATATTATCCATCCATCCATCCTTTATCCAACCCGCTATATCCTAACTACAGGGTCACAGGGGTCTGCTGGTGACAATCCCAGCCAACACAGGGTGCAAGGCAGGAAACAAACCGGGCACCAGCCCACTGAAGGACACACACACACACACACACACCTAGCACACATAATTGTCTTAGGGACAATTTAGAATCACCAATGCACCTAACTGTGGGAGGAAATAGGAGGACCCAGGAAGCAAACCCGGGTCTCCTAACCATGAGGCAGCAGTGCTATCCACTGCACCACCATGCCGCCCTCCATTAAGACTTCATTTAAATTTTAAAGAATCAAAGCTGCATGGTATTTTTAATGATGGCAGCCAGTAGGGATTAATCTTATTAAATTATTAATAGATAGATAGATAGATAGATAGATAGATAGATAGATAGAACTGAAGAACATGGCATAATAGATAGATAGATAGATAGATAGATAGATAGATAGATAGATAGATAGATAGATAGATAGATAGATAGATAGATAGATAGATAGATAGATACTTTATTAATCCCCAAGAGGAAATTCACCTACTCCAGCAGCAGCATACTGATAAAAAACAATATTAAATTAAAGTGTGATAAAAATGCAGGTATAACAGACAATAACTTTATATAATGTTAACATTTACCTCCCCGGGTGGAATTGAAGAGTCGCATAGTTTGGGGGAGGAACGATCTCCTCAGTCTGTCAGTGGAGCAGGACAGTGACAGCAGTCTGTCGCTGAAGCTGCTCTTCTGTCTGGAGATGATCCTGTTCAGTGGATGCTGTGGATTCTCCATGATTGACAGGAGCCTGCTCAGCGCCCGTCGCTCTGCCACAGATGTCAAACTG